>NC_068368.1:13560850-13680850 GCF_020536995.1 Dreissena polymorpha | reverse complement strand
TTCGGAGAAATACTTCTTCTTTGAACGTGCTCTAGCTAGTAATGATGTGTCTCGAATTGACGTTGAATAGCACACACAAATCCATTTAAGCATCTCCTTGAGGAACAATAAATGATTAACTAAAAGTAAAAATCGTTGTCTAGTTTATAACATTATACTATCGAGTTCATAACATTTCTGTGTTTGAAACTGATTCACGAAATAAAAATCCAATTACACATCACATAGTTCAGGTAATTTCAATGATCCGACTCCTGCTACTGACCGTTCAGGTTGGTTTGATGTGCAATCTGGTAAAAGCTTCTTTAAATAAACTAGCATGGAATGCAGGCGTAATTTGAATCGGTCAAATGATCTACATTAAATTATTTTTGGAATAAATAAACACTAAAATATCATAAATATATATTTGTGTGCAAAGTTTCAACTTCTTACTTGACATGGTGCGGCTACATAATAATTGTTGATTTTTACATATGAACTGAAAATTGAAACGGATCTTATATTTCAGGCGCAATTGAAGGTTATGAATGTATATGCCAATCTCTAAAAGGAATTGATCCGGTGTTTGTATGACCACAAACAATATGATTTAATTACATCTTCACAAATTTGGTGCAATTAAACAAGTCGCAGAAATTGCAGAGAAAATGTTCACAACATGAAAAATGATCGCTGAAAAGAACAAACTAGTATATCAAATTGGCCTGAAAACCGTGGGAATTTGTCCACGAACCAATAGAAAAATGCGTCACACAGCCGAAATAATGTCACTGTATACCATATATCGTGACGTCAATGCGTTATTGTCACTTGATAATTTATACCCGTCCCAGATGATTAATAATTCAAGAATTTTGATTTTTCGGGAAAACCGGGGTTCGATTTCGAGCGCACAACTGAATGAAATATTTTGAATATTTTTACGTTCGATCATGTATTTGTTATATAGGACGCCTGTACATATTTCTTTTAATCGCCACTGTATAATAATGTCAAATTGCCTAACAAACGTGTTAACAAGAAGCAAAAAGACCTAAAACGAACTTGATAACGATATGCAACGGGGTATTGAATGTTGATATTTGAGACAGCGACGAGTGTGGCTCAGTGACATAGCGTCTCAAATATCTAGGCCGTCTCATTATAATAGTTGCTTCGTGGAAGACGTACATAAACACATGTAATGACGGTTTAACATATGTTTGAGGGAAAGTTCATTCGCGTGAAGGAATATTTTATATTTAATGCCGACTGCTATTTATACTTGTACATTCACCAGAAATGCAAAAGGGTACCAAGTTTGCAGAAGCAGTTTCCCAAGACCTTCACTGATTTGAATAGCCACAATTGTATTTTTTTATTTTGTATTTTGTGTTACTAAAGGTACGCGAACATAATCAAAAATTGAAAGATATCCACTGCTGAATCGAACATACATTTAAGGGATCGACAAACCAAGTTTGTTAAATTTATGAACAGCTTTCACAAATGGGATTTGAACCTGATTTCTTGCCAAACTTTTATTCAGCGTTGACATTGGCTGCCAACAGATTTGGGAAAATGATCATGATTCATGAGTTGAAAACTTACATGTGACAAAAATGGTTTATGTAAATAGTTACTGTTTAAGATTAAAACTTACATTGTTGTTTATTTATCAATTTGAATTAAAATTAAGTTTCAAAATGCATGGCATCGACCATTATTAAAAGACAGAACATAATTATATTTTAATCATGAATGTTATAATCAGAACGATTTGTACCCACATACTTTTGTGTTTGTTCGTCCAAGACTTGTGTTGTGCTACATGTTATATATAGGTTTAATGTAAATTAATATATAGCCGTAGTATGTAAAGTGAATACGAGAACCGATTGATAACTCATTGAAATTCATTAACAGAAGCAGTCATCGGACACTTGCTCGAAAAGGATGTCGCCGATTGATCCAATCATCATCGAACGCTCTTAAGGTATCACGTTATTATTGATTATAAATATATATTTCAGTTATATGAAGACAAGGAACTGACTTTACTATTATTGATTGGCTAAGAGGGGCACGAAAGGTCTGCATGCAAAATTGCCGTTGGTTCATAGTTATTTTCATAGGGTTATACGATCGTACAGAAACTCTTCACGGACGAAAGAGCAGACAAAAATACGGATTGGAGAATGATAGCCTTTTTCACTGTAAGTATTAAATCTACGTATCCACTATGGTTATATGTACCTTACGGTTTTCTTTCGGACGCAGTATAGCAAGTAAGTCCGTGCATTGTTAAGTTATTAACAAATTTTGCAATGAATAACTTAACAATAAAAGCATCTGTAACAATGGAGTGGTCAATGTTTTTGCATTGTCCATGTAATTACAAATGATTGAGTTTATGTGAAATAAATTATTGTTCATGGCGTCTTTATAGTCTCGTTTATGTTGAGCGATAATAAGGTCGGTCAGGAGACACGAAATTAATCATCTTTGTCCTGATGTTGTTTATGTACGACACAAATCACATCAGTTTTACTTTCATCGCCGATTATTTGTTTTAAGACATTTCTTGATTGCATATTTCATGTACCTGTATAAATTTTCACCTTTTATGAAGTCATTTATTAAAACAGTTCTTTCTATACATAATATATTTAATAACGACAAGAGTACCGAAGGACGAACTACAGCGGAATGCGCCGAATAAATTTGCACACATTGAAATAGATTGAACGACGAATGCCGAGACCGACCGACATCATACACAAATAACGCGTGATGGAATGACGGCTTTTCTCTCGCACGCACGTTTCCCCAGCTCAAAAGAGCTATTATCTTTAAATAATGTTCGCAAGGGAAAGATGAAATACTTCTTCACAATGCCGGTAGCCTGTTTCCCATTTCAGAAAATAAATTATTCATACGTGTTTCATTCATTTATTAATGGATACCGACCCATTAAATATATTAGACACGTAATGTTAGCGTTTAATGGGCTTGACCAATGTGACATTGACATCTGACATAGATTGTGGTGCTTAGGCGTAGATTAAATCCCTTGACGGCAAAATATTATCTTTGGTCACATTCTTGATTTTCAAATTCGACCTTAGGACGTAGTTCTTCGATATGACAAATTGACAATTGATATTTTGATGTTCATTGTTTTAAGTTTGGAAATGTGACAAAATCAATTTATGTCATATGTGTTGGTTCTTAAACAGGAACGACTCACTAAATATAATAACGACTGAGTACTTGTTTCTATGTTGTTTCTGAACACACTTCTTCTGGTGATGCCCATGGGTTAAATAAAGTTTGTATACCACTACTACTAATGATAATAATACTACTAATACTAAAACTAACACTTATAAAAATGCTACTACTACTACTACCACAACTACTACTACTACTACTACTACTACTACTACTACTACTACTACTACTACTACTACTACTACTACTACTACTTCTACTACTACTACTACTACTACTACTACTACTACTACTACCACCACTACTACTACTACTACTACTTCTACTACTACTACTACTACTACTACTACTACTACTACTACTACTACTACTACTACTGCTACTACTACTACTACTACTGCTACTATTACTACTACTACTACTACTACTACTAATTATGATAATTAGCCATTTGTGCATGCTAATTATGATGTTAATTATTGACATGTCTTCCCAATAATATATCAAGTATCAATGGTCTAAGAATTCAGTTCCCCTGCTTGTTATATAAACTTACGGTTGAGTTGCCGAAAGTAATTAATTTACATTCCTTGCATTTTATAAACGTGTTACGCTAATACATTAGAGGTGGGTATGGAAATATCCAAGTGGGGGTCTGTTATGCGGACAGTGTAAGAAATCGGCAACTACCACTGGCTGCAAGTTAAGTATCCAATAAATATACATGAGTGGGTACGAATCCATCCTGGTCTGAGTCTTTTATGTTGACAATCCTCTTGTTACCTCTATAAATATCCAGGATTCTGTCAGACAGACAGACAGACAGACAGACAGACAGACAGACAGACAGACAGACAGTTTATTCAGACTTATACACAAGTACATCGTCTTCATACTTAAGTTTACATATTATTTTCTGTCACGTAACTAGGTATAACAAATAAACATTACATAACATAAATATACATTTAGGAATACAAATACAAATCAACTATCAAAGCGGTAATGAAACTTATGGAACAGTATTATTCAGAATCGTATTTCTTATAACAAGCGCTTCTTTTATATATTTACATACATTGTAAATTACTGATTTGTCACATGAAAGTAATAACTTGTGGAATTTATATACAGATGGGTTTTCATAATAAATACGGCTTATAAATTTTTTCCTTAAATCAGAATAACAGCGGCATATACAAATAAAATGGTACTCATCTTCTAAATCCAAGTCATTGCAACATAAACAATAACGTTCATTACGTGGTATGTTATTTTGGGCGTATCTGCCGGTTTGAATTCTCAAAGGATGTGCAGAGACTCTTAGTCTTACAAAAAATAATCGCAGACGTCTAGGAAGTAAGTCTAAATATGTTTCATATTCCAAACAGCTTTTAAAAACTTTATACATATCTAATACAGTACTATTATTCATTTTACCGTACCACTCTTGTTTAAAATTGTCAACAAGTCTACATTTAAACTCGCTAATAAAACTATTAACTTGAACAACGTTTGGATTTTCAAATACATAACCAAATCCAAAATTATTTAACATGCTCTTGACATTTGAGACCCAGTTCGTATAACCTTTATTACAATCGTTCAATATAAAGAAGTGAAACTCCAGCTGCTGGAGCAGTATTGAATTTTCATTAAAAACAATTAGTTGGTCCTTTATTTAAGGCAAGTGACCGATTGCCCAAACAGTACAAAACAGCACAATACAGCACAATACAAACCAACATAAACACAAAATATGAATAAAGCTGGGGTCACCGCCTTGGAACGGTCAATGCAAAGCATTGGGGGTTTAAACCTGGTTATAGAGCGCTCAACCTCACACTTGGCCCAGCAATATTCATAATACATTCAAGTGTAAATAAAATTTAACGTCATAGCATTGTAACTCAAATTAAACAATAATAAAAGGGAATTAAAACGCATTCAATTTAATTACTATTTAATTACTCAATTGCATTGAAGATACAAGAGTAACAGAATTACAACTTTTTGACGAACGATCAAATAAAACTATTAACAATTGTCAACTACATTCCTTCTTTATAGAAAAGATTTGAGAATGTAGAATCATAGAGTTAATATCTCAGATAATCATCGCGCAAATACAGGAAGAAGCAGCAATAATGGGTGTACACATTTTGCATTATGATATTTTCATTTCTCAAAATTTTAAACCAATATTTAATAATTTTAACAAATCTGTTTATATACAATGGATATCTACCTAATTCTCCATAAACAGCAACATTACATGTATTTATTTTCACCTGCAGCAAGCGTTTGCAAAATTTTAAATGTATACGTTCTATATCATCTGACTTCGTGAAACCCCACACTTCTGAGGCATAATTTAATATAGAACCCACAAAAGAGTCAAATAACTGGCAAAATATTTTCGGTTTTATGTCAAATTCATTGCATTTAAACAATAATGTATTCAATGCTGTAAGGGCTTTACCAATCAAATGTTCTTGGTTTAATTTAAAACTTCCAGTATAATTCAACACCGTGCCTAAATAGTTAAAGTTATCAACAACTTCGATATAATTACCATTGTATGACCATTTTTCATTTTCTTTTAATCCCCCTCTTTTCCGAAAAACCATTATTTTAGTTTTTGCAGTGTTAACATTTAGCCCCCAAGCATTGCAGTATACATACAATTTATCTAAATGTGATTGGACCTCAGCAGGTGACTTGCCTAAAATAGCCATGTCATCGGCAAAAAGTAATAAAATCAACACAATATCATCTATACTCAAACCAGAGTTAATGCTATCTTGTAAGTAAAGTTCAAGATCTTCGACAAATAAAGAAAACAAGATCGGCGACATTACCTCCCCTTGCCTCAGTCCAACCGCATAGCTACAAAAATCTGAATAAGATGAACATGATTTAACACGTGACTTAACATTCGCATACATATCCTTCACTATTCTAAGCAATTTACCTTGTATACCAGACTTAAACATTTTCAACCATAATGCATTGCGGTAAATACTATCAAAACATTTTAACATATCGACGTAAATAACATACAAACGTTTATTTTCATTCAAATAATTTTGAACAATTGACATCAGAATAAAAATAGCATCAACAGTTGAATAACCTTTTCTAAATCCGAACTGCGCATCCGAAATAATAGTGTTTTCATTGCAAAAAGTTTCAATGCGTTTATTTAAAATCGTGGTAAATAATTTTGAGAAACAGCTAACTAAGGTAATCCCTCTATAGTTATTTACATCATTAACTGAACCTTTTTTATGCAAAGGGATTATAACCCCTTCTGTCCATTTATCTGGGAAAAAGCCCGATACAAAAATACCGTTAAACACATCGCATAAATGGGCAGATAAAATATCACTACATTCAAGAAAATATTCATTCAACATACAATCACTACCCGATGATTTATTACGTTTTAAATGTTTAATCGCATTACGAACTTCCTCAACAGATATAGGCAAGTCAAGTTCAGGAAATGAAGAATTTTCTAAGTTAAAATCATTATTTAAGCAGAAATCCTCTGCTTCAATATTACAAACATCTGATATATTACTACTTAGGTTTTCAAAAAACTTTGTAAATTCTTCTAAAGATATTTTATTTTTAATAACTTTATTTTTAGATTTGAAAACACGCCAAAAGTCTCTTGGTTTGTGTTTTCTTAAATTTTCAATCTCAATCATTTTTTGCCTATAACAACATGCTTTCTTCTTTCGAATTAAGTCCTTATAAATCCTCTTACAGGTACATAAATGTTCTCTGTTTATATCAGTTTTACTTGAGTTAAAAATACGTAGAGCGTCGTGGTACACATTTCGTGCAGTATCGCACTCGTTATCAAACCAGTCTGCATTCTTAATACAGCTATTTACATTAAAACTAGGGTTAGTGTTATAAACGTATGTTTTACTAAATAACGGGTCCGCAACACTGCGAATGGTTTCAGTAAATCTATTCAAAACATCATTGATTGCCGTTCTACTTGAATAATCTACATGCTGTACAATAGAATTGAATACAGGTAACATAGAAATACTACCTGAGCGAAATTGACCTCGTAACACATCGTCCCATTTATACTTGACATCAGTGTGAGACTTGTACTCAGCTGAGACATTGTTACATAATAATGAAAAATGTAACGGGGCGTGATCACTAAATTCGTTAAAATCATGGACGGTAAAATCAGATATACTAGAAAAAACTGTATTCGTTTGCCAACAAATAATCAATTACAGATGTACCGTTATTGGAATAAAAAGTTTGTTTACAACTATTACCAACTCTACCATTAGCAATACGTAAACACGTAGATTTACATAAATCAAGTAATTTTAATCCATGGCTATTTATTGAGATATCAACTGAGGCCCTTACAGGAGTGTTATCTGGACAGTAATCGTCATCATCATAAACAGTATTAATTTTATCATGCACAATGTAATCGAATTTATTGCCAACCCTGCTATTGAGGTCACCGGCAACAAACACTTTACCAAATTCAGAAAAATAAGTTATATCGTTTTCTAAAATTTCAAATAAATCAACATTAAAGGTGTTATAAACAGGAGACTCATGCCCCCATATATAGGTTGCACATATATAAAAATCTTCTGAGATATTAAAAATACGTGGTCAAGTTTTAACCATATAATTGTATCATAGTGGTTTTTTACAATTTCAATACCATTAACTAATTCTTCTTTAATATATAATACAATGCCACCACTATTTCGACGGGCTTTTTTGTGTTGAAATTTTCTGAAAAAGTTGAAAGACATGTAACCATTTAAATTGACATCACTAGAACTATTAGCCCAAGATTCGTACAAAATACATATATCGTGAGAACTTAAAATATTTACAAAAAAGGGAGAGGACTTCTTTATCTCAGTGAGCCCGTTGATGTTCCACGACAGGACGGATATTTCACCACCGCCGTGCTCCTACGCGCGCACCGGGTTGCCGTCGATATAAAGCGTATCGTATGCCAGGTACGCCCGCTTCCCTAGCCTCCTCGCCTCCTTCATCTTAGGAACCAATTGCCGTCTCCTCATCACGACTTCCGGGGGAAATTGCTCGAAAACCCGGTACTCCGTGCCATCAAGCTCTTTCCACCTTTTTCTGACCATTTCCCTGTCCTTAAAGAAAGAAAACTTTGCTATAATGTTTCTGATCTTGCCAGGTGTCGGCGATCCCGGAGACCGGTGCACACGTTCGAACCTAAGAGAGGTAGCAACTTCCTGTGTCAACTTGAAAGCGCTTACTAAATGTAGGCGTAGTTTCGCCTCCGTCACCTCCGGCGTCTCAATATCGCTTCCAGCGGCCTCTGGTACAGACGTGAAAATTAAGTTGCTACGCATAGACTGCGATTGAAGGTAGCTAACATCCTCCCGAAGGGTATCCCGCTCCTTCACTAGCACCTGGACCCTCTCTACGAGCTCTGCAGCGTGTATATCTACCCCATCGACCTTGTCCTCCAGGCGTAATACCCTCTCTTCGACTTTCTTGGCCCTGTCCTCGTGAACCACCCACAGCCGTTTCATATCATTCTCGAAATTCTCCATCCGCTTCTCGATTGAGTCCATAACGCTCATTTAGAACTCGGTACCCTTCACCCAGGTTTTGCAAGTTGAATGTTCTAATAAATAAACAAATATCATATTTTAAGTAATTTTATGTGATTTAAAACGATGGCTTCTTTAAAACGTATCAATGGATTTCAAATGTCAGTAATTAATATATTATTTCCGATTTAATTAATGTTATACACTTCGCTTGGTAATTCATTATTATTTTTGCATAAGTAATGGCATGTGAACTTACTTAATGAGAACATAAACTTCGTTAGAAATTCATAAGCATAAACAATTTAATGCCTATAATAAATAACTTCAAAAATGTGTTCATTCATTTAATACAGTTTAACTACCCTTATTGCCACTTTCATCAAACAATATTTAATAAGAAAATAATGTTTATTCATTTGACATATAAACATAAACATTTGCATATAACATCGTTATAATAATAATTATTTTATTTATTTTAAAATTATAAGTTTTGCTATAATCCTTAATGGGATTCGGAAAAGAGAAATAGTATTCCTATTAAACAATATGTAACACTCCATTATTCGTACTACATAGCACGAGTAACTGCCAGAATGAATTTAAGAAAATAGGTTTTAAAACAAATCGCAATATTGCAACATATTTAAGAATTAACAAACATACTAAAAAGCTGCGTGTTTCCACTTTTCCGATCGACTTTTATTTCCTACGACTCTTACTGTCTTTTCTTTCCAGGCTGAAATGAGTAAATTTTTGCATTAGTCATTACATGAACTTAATTAAATTTAACATATAACAAAATAATATCTATCGATCATAATTTTTAAAGTAGGAAAAACGTTGTTAATGCAATTCAACGATGCATTTTTTGCGTTTGCCATCAATGTTATCGAAGTGATCATTTTGCTTATGTATTTAAAACAATGTAAAATGTGAAAGTACTCGATTAGCTGGGGGGTTTCGTTCGCTATTGGGGGACTTAGTACAAAAGTGATCTGCAAGTTTCACTTTATAGCTTTAAAATTATAGTTGACATACGAAGAAGAGAAAGTTTCAAGTTACAACAGAATGACGGTCGTGGGGGCGGACGTATACCGGAAAACTACCTTCCTTAAGAAACTAAACAAGTTTTACGTGTTAATTTATATATAAGGCGACTGTGAATATACCAAATCATTATGTCTGCGATGAACGAGAAATAACACATCCCAAATATATTTAAAGATAAACAAATATATGTACATTTCTATAATTTTAATCTAAATTAAATACAGCAAATAGCGACATGAACACCTGCATTTTTACTGGTAAATACATCATTGTTATTTATGTACATCATTGTTATTTATGTACATCATTGCTATTTATGTATTTATGCATGTATTTAATGATATATTTATTCATTTATGTATTTATAAAACTAATTGATTTATAAATTTAAAAACTAAAACGGCGCTTTATTTTAAGACAAATAATAAATATATTAATATAAAAACTAACTCATTTATGCAATATAAGAGATACATTTATTTATGTGTGTATTTATAATACTTACTTTTAGACTAAGGATGTATTATGTCAGGAATAGTAATTAATAAATCAAATATATGTTATATCGTTCTTGCAATTAAGTACTAGTTAAAGTAGTAGAAGAAATAGTAATAGTTAGTAGTAGTAATGGTTACAACAACAGCAGTATCAGTAACGCAGTTGCAGAGCAGTAGTATTATGATTACATGCTGTACTTGTTATTGTTATTATTGTTGTTGTTTTAAGGCACATTTCGTATAGTTCCAGTTGCATCAGTAGTTATAAAGTGTAAACAATTAGTAACAATCACAAGTATGACACACAAATGTAGTGCAAGTGATATAAGTGTTGACCATTTATATTTCACTTCAGTTATTATAGCCCTTACCCAGGGCCTATGCTGGGCTGTCCCGTTGCCGAAGAAAGACCGTAAGAAGACTCAAATTGAAGATGAGGTTAGGGTGATGGAACCGTGGAGCAAGCATTTAATGAGGCTAAGCGAGGACTCGAAGCATTTACAGAGCACCATTGTTAGTATTTTGGATTATGTGCTTTCGTTTTTCTACAGGAACATCTCTTGAAAGCCACCGACATTGGACCACTAGTAGCAAAGACCCTTTGGGAAAGCATTACTTAAGTTGCACTTGATGTATCAATTTGTGTTGATGTATCAAATGCTTATCAAACGTAGCAGATGCTTTTTCCAAACACCTAAATAAAGGGGAAATAATGTTTTTTTATAATAATACAAACATTCGATCAGGTCTATTGCACTTGGTGATGTTTACTTTTTCTGTTTCATTTAAGAAAAGAATTCGGCGCAGAGTCGTTAAACATTTTTGTCAGTGACCATCCTAATTGAAGTTGGAAAAGTATCGTTAAATATTCAATGATTTTTGTAACAAGCAATTGTCATAGCAAGGCAACAAACACTGTATATTTATCTGATTTTCAGAGCTGTATGATAGATGAACAACGCAATACACCCATCTTACCATACAAACCGGGAAAACTTAGCAAAGGACCAAAGGTTGGTATCTAGATTCGTGGTAATCATAAATAACTGCTTTTTACATTGAAGGCCTATTTCTTTATATGTAACGTTTTGACCTATATGTTTACTATTTCAAGTGTAAGCGTAGATCAGAACTGTTTCAGGATGTTGTGTTTTAATTTATCGAGTAGTTTATTGACATGAACTCTTTATTTAACTATATTTAAGCCATCATGATGCTTTATACAACTTTCAAATCGGCACTTAACTTGATTAACCTATTCGGTTTTGCGACTTGAAAATATTTCACAGCAAGTAATTTTTTCACATAAAATCAAACTTTTTTTCTGTAGGGAAGCAATGGTAAAGAATACGTTAAAAAGATCGTTGAATACCTAAAGAAATTCCAAACGACGTTCTTAACAATCGAGGACAGTATGAACAACTTACCCGCAACCGACAAGATCACGTTATTGCAGCCCATAACGAATACTTTAGTGAACGACGTCAATTCGGTTCTGACGATTCACGGAGTCAAAAGCGTAAAGGGCGGAAAAAATAAGAAAATAAAAGGACTATCGGATCTGCACTTGAAGTATTGTACAACTCTACAGGATTTTGATTCATTCCTTGCAAATGTAATGTCGATATTTAGTCTTGAATGATTCTGTGTTTTAAGATGCCATCATACAAACATGTGATTAAGTATTTATGTAAAATTGTTAACAATTTTGATATTGTATATGGGGAATTCTGTGATAATAATGCATTTAAACGTTATACATGTTTTAAACTGTTTTTGTTGCATACACATGGGTTTCTGTGATAATAATTAATGTACATTGAATCAATAATGGTTGTACATCCGTTTTCTATTTTTCTTTTTTTTCATAATTCTGTACAACATTATATTTTTACTTGTTCATTTTACAATAATATGTTTGCACTGTCAAGTCTTCTTAATTAATTAATTAATTAATTAATTAATTAATTAATTAATTGATTAATTAATTACTGTATTTTTTATATTTATTTATTTTTTATTTATTTAAACATACCATATTGTATTCCTGATATTTTACTCAATGTTTCTGTTTGTTTACATTCGATCTCCACGTATGATTGCAAAAATAAATATTATATTGAAATCGATTTTTTTTTGCATAATTTGCACCTTTCCACAAACAAAAATGGCATTTTTTTTACTTACCGCACACCAAAATTGCATAATTTTCACAATTCCGCACACCGACATTGTATTATTTTTACCAAAATTGCATTAGTTTTACCTTTTGAAAACCAAAATTGCATGATTTTACCTTTATCGAGAACACATAGGACTACGGTTTGCAAAGAGGAATTAAAATCCACCAAAACGTCTCTTACTCTTTTCAGCGGTTATTAAAGAATGGTGCGAAGAAAGTAATCTAGTTTCACTAATATCTCGAAACAAGACGACCATGATGGCCCTGAAGTGCTCGAGTTCAAGGTACACTGATTCTCGAAAACTTGTCTTTACAGCTGTTGGCAACATTTGAATCAGATTCAGACATGTATTGACATTACCAAGATAAATCTTTGTTTAGTGTTTAATTAATACAGAGAATGCATGTTGTATTTTAGTGGTTGACCAGGGAGGTAGTTTTTGGATGCACATGAACAAGATTTGATATCGTCCTAGATATTGTAAACATAGACATTCTGATAAAGTTTGATCAATATGTGATCAGACTTGTTGCATCTAGACTGTGTTGTTTACATATTTCCCGATTCATTAGCCGTTATCCACTGTTAAACAGATATTTTACAATCAATCTGCTAAATCTATATTTAACCGTCCTTCTTTACACGTGAATGTAAAATACGTGTGCCGGTGATTGAGGTCTCATTGGTTTTGAACAGCCGTAAATTACAACTAGTTTTCAATGAACGTAATGCAGAATTGCAAATTTACTGAATGAATGAAACACAATAGTAAATTCGAACGTTTATCAGAATTTATCAATTAATGTCAATTAATAAGATACAAATTTGTATTTTTCAATAGTAATACAATAATCCCTCATACGTGGTAAAAAGCATCTGCATTTTCTTAAATAACACTATGTTCAAACAAGTGGCTGGGGTAATAATCCTTCAATACTACCAACTGACAAACCATCTAAGGAGTGGTAATCTGCGCGATACCTTGATAACATATAACACTATGTACGAAGACGCACATTTATGAACGTACGCAGTGGCTCTGGTAGTAATAGAGATACAGACGGGGTCCATTTATACGCCATCAACTGTTTATATTCTACTAATATATATTCAAACGAATAGTCACAACCACATTCACAAACGATGAAAATTGTAATATCCTTATTTCGCTAGAAAACAGTTGCTTTTAACAAAAAGCTGCTACCTAGAGACTCTCAACATAAAATAATTTGTAATACCTTCTCTGCACTAATGATTGTTCGCAAAGTAACCATTTTCAATTCCTATATAGGCGCGGTTCATGGTTGATAAGCACCAATTGTTTCTTTGACAAAGCAAATAAGGGACAACATTTTCCACCTTTTAGGGAATGATAGCTCACTTCTAAGCGAACATCCAGTTTGGGCGGAAAGTTGCGGACTACAAAGCCTTATCTGAGACGACACATAAGCCACATGCATAAAGCCCAGTTTTTCAAGAACGAGACTTAAATGTAAAAACATCTCTTTCGACAATAATTGTGACGACCTTGAACAAGTCTGGATATATGGGTTAATAGTTAAAACTTTGCCACTATTTATAATTTTATTTTTTTATGTTGAGTTGCGGCATAATATAAACTTTAAATGTCACTTATCAATTTTTACAAACTGGTTTTATTGTTGATTATGAATAAATATGTTTATGAAATATAAACACTATCCACCGTTTATTTAAAATTATAACCGCGTTCGAAAATATATGTGCGTTCATCGAATTGCGGTTTACGGTTCACTGTACGTTACTCCTTTATGGCAAATCACATTTAACACAAGATTAACTTTCTTCAATGCCTACACTTACACTCAAGTATAAAATCCGACTCGTAAACTCCCAGCAATTAACTTAACTATGAAATGTTTGATAAAGAAAAGGCAATGTTACCAGTTGAACATATTGTTGAAACGAAAGTAAGGTCCCTTTTAAATATCCTCTTCGATAAAATTTATAAACAGATGGGTTTTTATAAAATATGAAGCTAAATTAGTTTTTTTTAAGTTTAAGTTAAAGCTGCGAATACGTATAAAATGGTAAAGCAATTGCAACATAAACACAAACGTTAATTTCCTTGGATATTATTCTGCCAGTTTGGATTAGAAATGTGTGCGAAGAGACTTCTAATCTTACAAAAAATAAGCACACAAGTCTAGAAAGCAAGTCTTAGTATTCTTCACATCACAAAGAGGTTATAAAAACTGAATACATATCTTATACAGACCTGCAATTCATCTTAAAATATCGATCTTGTTTGAAAATAGGAAACAGGTCTTCATTTGAACTTGCTAAAATAACTATTTACTTGCACAACATTTGGGTTTTCAAAACCATTACAATATCAAACATAATTTTACATGTTCTTGACATCGAGACCGGATTCGTATAACTTATATTTAAATCTGTTAACGCTTGTTTTAATAACCTATTTGCATAGTGATATTTTCATTGTTTGGTATTGTAACCAATATTTAATAATTCTAAACAATCAATTGACGTACAATTGATATCTATATTATTCTCCATTAACAACGACATTGCAAGTAAGTATTTCAACCAGTAACAATTGTTTGCACAATTTATAATGTATGCATGCAATATCATTTGACTTTTTGAAGCCCGAAACTTCTGAAGCAAAGTCTTATAATGAACCAACACAAGAGTACAGCATCTGACAGAATATTTTTGTTTTTATGCCAAAGAAAGTGCATTTGAACGATAATGTATTCGTTGCATTAAAAGATTTACAAGTTTAATGCTCTTGTTTCGATAAAAAAACTTCCAGTATATTTCTTTACTTTTTTTTAAGTATATAAAGTTATCGCAAACTTTAATATCATTCAAATTATATGTTTTTTCTTTTTTTGTTATCTACCGTTCTTCCGAAATACCATTACTTTCGTTTTGACAGTGTTAACACTTCTACCACAATAAACGTTAT
Organism: Dreissena polymorpha; assembly: GCF_020536995.1. Lineage (NCBI taxonomy): Eukaryota > Metazoa > Mollusca > Bivalvia > Myida > Dreissenidae > Dreissena > Dreissena polymorpha. The sequence goes on along the minus strand of NC_068368.1, from coordinate 13,665,324 downwards.
CTTCATGTGATTGAACTTCAGTTGGTGACTTTTCAAAATAGCCTTGTCAACAGAAAAATAGTAAAATCAACACACCATCATCTATAATCTAAACGGGGTTAAGTTATCTTGTAGGTTAATGTCAAGGTATTCAACAAATAAGATGAACGAAATAGCCAACGTCATCTCCCTTTGTTTCTGTTAAACATATTTAAAATAATCTGAATAAAAAGAACATTATTTTACACGCATATACTATCAAAACATTTGAATATCTCGACGTATATAACATACAAATATTTATTTTATTTGAATAATTTTGTACAATCGCCATCAAGATAAATATTTTTAGCTAAATTACTCAGTTGATAGTTTGTAAAAAAAGCGCACTGTATAATTTAAAATATGTCGTAATTTGCGTTTTCTTACGACATCACAGACATGTACTGTTCAGTAAATGTTGATACACTTACTAGCAGTATTTTATGCTTTACTTTGTTTGCTTACTTTAGCAAGGGCAGTAAAATGTTGAAAACCTTTCAGCTCTGCTTACTCGTACACCATCAAATATTGCACTTTTTCTTTCGGCGGAGGATGACGCAAACACTAATGACGTTATTTTGTGTATTGAAATGTATTGGGGCACGCCACGAGAGAAAGAGTAACTTTTTTTGCAAAATGGTAACAGCTGATAATTATTTTCTTGAAAAAAAGAAGCATTAAAGAAACAGAAAATGTGTTCATGCCAGTTTAAGATCGTTTGTTATTTCACTCGTGATTGTAGAAAAATAATATTTTCTATGATCACTCGTGAAATAACAAACGATCTTACACTGACATGAACACATATCCTCTTTATATCTCTATTGTCCAAAAAAAAACTACTTATGTGATACGGTGAGCTTACATATTAATTATTGGGCTGCAAGTATGAAAAAGTATAAAAGCATTAGTGAGGACCTAATAATTCAGGCGCCTTTTAAGATAACGAAAGTCATATGCCACAGTCTAAAGTGTAATAAACGACATTGATAAAAAAACACCGATATGATCACAACAAAATAAGATTACCATACGCTTACAAAAACTTGGTGCAATTTAACACTTCACAGAAAATGCGATTACAATGTAAACAAGGTTAACAATTCTTATTATTTGTGAATAATAAAACTCCATCGCTAGCATATGTGAATTCTGAGATCTTATTTTGCACAAAGTGAAAAATGATCCCTGAAAAGATGCACATATAGTATATGACATTGACACAAACCACTTGAAACATGTGTCACACAACTGGAAGATTGTCACTGTATACCATAGCCCGTGACGTCACTACGTTATCAGAGGGGGTAATCACGTGATAGTCAAGATTAAGACGCCAAAACCGAGACAGTTATTTTTCGCCGTTTTATACCCTTTACTACTTGTGTTTATTTTTAATGACGCTCACTTTCCAGCCATATGAGTAAAAAGAAGAAACTAATGTGTTTATTTCGTATTTAAATTCGCTTTATATCTCGACTTTACTCCCCGCAAATGTTCTTAGTGGGGCCCTTATTAGGTCGAGATATAGAGCGAATATTGTTATGAAATTAACGCCAGTAACTTTCTTGCTGTTACGGCTGGAAAGTGAGCGGTATTAAAAAAATAAATACAAGTAGAAGATGGTATAAAACAGCGAAAAAAACCTGCCACGGCATTGACGTCGCAATCTTGATAATCACGTGTTTACCCCCTCTGGTTATTGTCACTAGATTATTGAGACCCAGTAATTAAAAAAAATCAAGAATATAAAATTATTTTGGAAAACCAATATTGCGTATTTATATTTATGGCTCAAAACCAAACGGGGCATTAGCCAATTTTGTTAACACGTTCGATAATATATTTGTATTTTTTATCGCATGTACATATTCTTTTCAATATCGCCTTTTAATGAAAATGCTTAATTGCCGATGAACGTGAAAACAACACTGCAAATAAGCCAATTGTTGCAACACTGTTTTAAACTAATTGAAAAGTTTTGAATTATTTGGAAAACCAATATCGAGTTGTTATATTTATAGCTCACAAGCGAATGAGACATCATTCCATTTTGTTTTAATGTTCGATAATATATTTGTTATATATGTCGCATGTCCATGTTTTTGTTTAAATATCGCTACTTAATGATAATGTTCAATTGCCTCTGAAACGTGTAAACATCACTACAAATAGGAACTTGATGAATATTTTAAACATAGCAGTGAATGTTATTATTTGAGGCAGCGGCGCTATTGGTTCAGTGACTCAAAGTCTCAGGTATCTACTAAATATAGCTGCTTCTTGGAATACATTCGCTCCTTGAGTAATTACATGCGATTACAGTTGTATGTATGACGGAGGGATAGTCCTTTCGTTATACAGACTATTTCAGAATTTTTTGGCGACTTCTTTTTATAAATGTACATTCACCTGATATACGAAAGGGTACAAAGTGTGAAAACAGACTTGATTTGTAAAGTCACGATTGCATGCTATTTATTTTACATTTTCTGTGACCTTTACTACGCGAAACTTATCGAAAATTGGAAGATATCCCCCTGTCGAATTAAACGTACATTATTTTTGGGATTGACATACACAATAAATGATGAACTTGTGCGTCAAATAAAAAAGTTAGTAAATTTAATGAATTCCAGATACAAATTTTCTATTCTGATAAATTTCGTTTTACACGAGTTTTGTTGAAGGTGATGCAAATCACTCTATTTTGAGAACATTTCAGATTCCTTGAATGGTTTTGAACTCAAGAGTCAACTTTGCAAGAGTCAACTAATACATGTGCAGTAACAACAATGACTTATAATTATCATTGACATGTTAATACATACAAACATGATATGAATAGCTGTTTGTCTGTACAATTTGCAAATAAATATTTACACTATCTTGGGGTATGAAGTATTAGCAGTTGATTCATCATTTTGTTTTTACATTACTGCTCCAAAAACTGATCGATTTAATATGAAAATAGAACAATGCACATGTAGTTTCATTTGCACGTTATTATTATCAAAATGATTAAACTACAACTGAGAGCGCTTCAAAAATCTCTTTCCAAACAAAAGTAATGTTTCACAACAAGAAATTCGAAGTTTCATTTCGTTTTTGTTCAGAACAATCATCAAATAAAAATGTTCCAAAAAATGAACACTCGCACTTTGGGAAAGCAAGAAGAAAAGTGGGTCGTAAACGTAATTGGTTTTAGGCGCGTTATTTGTGTAGATATTAATTAAGACGTAAAAATATCCTAAAGACACAAAAGTGTGACCATAGGGCTACTCAATTGTGACCGCTCCGTTTTTGTAATTTAAGTTTCTTCTACAATACGAAACATCATTAACACCCTATAAAACATTACAATGACAACCGACACCCACAATGTGCATTAAAAATATAACCGCAATATTTATTGCGGAAGTAATCATTCACGCGGTTATAATCAGTTTTAAGTGATAATGCATTTTTAATTAATATGAAAGAACCAATATTATGATGAGGATCCTACACACAGATCGATATTTGATGTAAAGTGTTTAAAGACTATTAGTTATATCGTTAGCCTTCTTGTCGTCCCGCGATAAGCATGTTTTAGCATACAGTAAGCGCTTTGGACCTACCATTGTTACTTGACATTGGAAATTGATACATGGTGCTTATGCGTAGTTTAAAATTCCTTACAATAACTATTTGGACAACTATTTCGGTAAAAACTGGGCTAAATGTAGTTAAGTAATCTTCCAATATTGGCTTATGAAATCAACGTAGGCTAATCAGGGACAACATTTTCTTATTTTCTGCCAGTTTTCGTTTAAAGGAAGTCTTTCCTTTGCGAAAATCCAGTTTATGCTAAAAATGTTGTCCCTGATACGTCTGTGCTTACTTAAAGCACATGCATTTAGCCCTGCTTTCTAAGAACGATGCCATTTGACTTTCAATACTGACCACGAACTTGCTCTTTAAGACGTTGTTCTTGCTTGCGACACACGATCTCGCGATGTTAACAATTTTTGACAAGTTCGAAAACTCTATTTATGTCAATTATGTGTTCTATAACATTGCAGTACTGAAAGAATATAATAACGATTAAATACTTAATCTCCACGTTTTTTCTAAACACAATATTTGTGGAGGACAATGAATCAAATAGTGTATAGTGATAATTATCATTCTTATAATCAGGATCGTTTTAAATCAATTGTTTGTAGTATGTTTACCGTATATATAGTATGGGTTTACTATTTTCAACTCACATCTTGGCTTAAATTTCATTAACGGGTTACCTTTTATCACTGATCGTATTTTACAAATTACAATATTTTGAGTCTTTTACAAAAGTGTACTCCTTCTATTTGTAGTTTTCCCACGCTCAGTTCACTGGTTTTAATATGAAACATTAATGTGAATATAAGATGAATCGATTTAATTCTTTGTGTAATACTCCTTTTTATGAATGAATGATTAGCATGACATTTTACGGAGCATTATACACAAATGAGGTTAATGATTTAACCTTTTTAACAATAATATATCAAGTGCCTAAAGTAACCACATTCAGTTTCCCCCGCTTTTTGTGAAAACTACCCGTTCAGTTTCGGATAGTAAATATTTCAAATTCCTTGTCGTGTATAAATTAAGTTCGTGACACTATTACATGAGTAGGATACGAACAGATCCTGTATGGGTCTATTATGCCGGCGGTACCAAACACCCACCGATTGCAAGTTAAGCATTCAAGACACATGAGTGGGTACGAATCCGTGCTGCTGTGGGTCTATTTTGAGGGCAATCCCCCTAGAATCTCTTTTAATACCCAGGGTTCTGTCAAATCTCGGTACCCGAAACCCATAGATTGCAGTGTGAGCATCATAGGAAAAAATAAAAAAATAATTAAATAAATTTGTGTGATCAAAAAACGAAGGCTTCTTTTAAAGGCAGTAATGGATGTTAAATGTAAGTTATTCATATATATGTTTGTTATTTTATTTTTGTTATTCCCTTCGCTTGACTATAGTTAAATATTTTTCTTGAGTATTTTAGGAAAAACTTGATGTATTGGAGCAAAACGAACAACATTTGTTAACTTCATTAGACATGCATAAGACCAAAAAATAAGTTTTTGTGTATTATGATAATACTTAAAAAGTTGTCAAAAATTCTAATAAGAGCAGTTATTTTCCGTTTGAATACTGCGAATTCTACTTTCTTCAAAAACGTACTGTAAGCATGTAGTCTATTCATTAATTCACAAATTAACTTTAAGAGTTTCATTTAAAATGTGAATAATATAACTAATATTTAAATGTTTAAATTACAACGCATTGCTAAGAATAATGTTAAATGGATTCCGTCAAATTAAGATTTGTCATATTACACAATAAGTACAATTATATAGATATAGTTAATATCAAAATAATGCCTCTCCAGAAACAGTATCATCATAGAAATCACACAGTCAATTATTCATACATACATAGAACAAACAATATGCTGTATAATAAACACTCAGCTATTCGTCATTACAAATAATCGAAACTGTTTGTAAATAAATTTCTAACGAGCGACGAACTTTGATGACATAGCTGCAATTAATAATTCAAGAAAAAAATCAACTGCCATTCCGCCGTATCGCAACATTTTGCTACATATTATAGCATAAATTAACATATATATATATAAGGCGAAAACAAGTTGTATGGTTGGTTGGTCAATAATCCAACCGACCCTTTGTTTAATGTTTTTCCTTCCGACCCTTGACCTGTTTGTTTTGCATTCCAGGCTGAGTTCAGTTATTGTTTGCAAGAGTCTTACATTCAATTTAATTAAGTTACGTATTCAGATAACGAACTAATATCGATTTAAAACTTCATACAGTTACTCTTTTATGTAAAATATTTCAGCCACAGGCCTTCGTCAGTAAACGAATATCCAGAAAATTTTCTAAAGCGTTTCCTTCTGTTGACAATAATGGATGTAAATGCAATTACATGACGTAACGCGAACTCACCCGACGTAAACGTGACGTTACGCGTCAATACCATGAAGTTACTGTATTATATACATAAAACGCTGTTTATATATTATTATATAAATATTACATATAATAAATATATAATGTTTATTTATTAAATACAACTATTATATTATATTTAATATTATATTTTATTTATATAATATATATATATATATTATATTTTATATATAATATTATATTATATTATATTAATAAAACTATGAAACCTTTCAGCTATAATATAAAAGTCGGCAACGTTGTGATACAACTTATAGTACATAATAATATTTATATTCAATATATAAACATTATATATATATGGCTTCAATGGCCGACTCACATTTATGTATTATTATAAACATCCGCCATTTCTTAATCTGCAGAAAACAATCTATTAATTCTTATTTGTAATCATTGATTACCATGGGGGTTTCGTTCGATTTTTGATTACTCACTGCAGTAATGATCTGTATCCGTATAACACTTTACATTAAATAAACTATAGCTTGAACATTAACGAACGGGTGTAGTTTACAAACAAGAGCATGTATCGAGTTACAAAAGAATGACTGTCGCGCAAGCGGACTTATACCGAAATATTACATTCGTTAAGAACGTTGTACATGTAACTTTATGTATAAATACGATTTTAGGTACCAAATAATTCAGTCTGCGAAGAACGAGTAATTGCACCGTGTAAAACATGTTTTAAAGACATAAATTATATTTACACTTTCATCAAATTAATATCAATTTATATCTTCAAAAACAGACATGAAAATCTGTATTTTAGCTGGTAAAAACACAGTTGTAATCATTAGCTGATATTTATTAATTATGATAAAAGTGTTCTTTTTGTTTTTGTTGTACTTAATGAATTCTGGTTTTAGGTCAAGCTGTAGATATAGTGTAGTAGTGCAAAACATCTATACGAATAAGTAGTATTATGTCACATCAGTCTCATTGATTTTATTCATTTATTTATTAATTTTTTTAACAAAACACTAACCCTTATTATTTTACTTCAGTGATTTTAGTCCTTACTCAGCTATGTTGGGCTGTTCCGGTGCCGAAGAATGACCGTAAAAAACATGAAGTTATGATGACGGAACCATGGAGAAAGCATTTATCGAGGCTTAGCGAGGAATCTAAGAATTTACAGAACAAGATAGTGAGTACTTGGATTATATGAAAACCGTTCTGAGCAAAAAATAATTTTAATGCATGTGCGTAAAGTGTCGTCGCAAATAAGCATGTCCAATCCGCTTAGATTTGATTTTCGATCAGAAGAGACGTTTTTTTAAACGAAAGATTCTATCAAAGCGGAAAGTGTCATCCCTGATTAGCATGTGTGGACTGCACAAGCTAATCTTGAATGACATATTAAGCACATGAATTAAGTCCATGTTTTCCAAAACGCGGCAAAGCACCGATAGTAGAAACCTTAGAATATTACTATTTCCAAAAGTAAAATACTTGTACATTTTGCCTATACGACATATGCATCTTAAGAAGAGGAAAATAATATCGATGATAGTACACTTTCAATCGCGTCTGCTTTACTTGATAATGTTCGCTTCATTAACTGTTTCCTTTAAATAAAGAATTTGCACAAACAAATTATACTATTTCCGTCATTAAACCTCCGTATTGAAGTCTGAATTAACTTATCGTCAACAAGTATATGACTTTCTTTAGATGTAAGTAGTAACAAACAACTGCTTTTAGTCTTAGCAGGACAAAGACACTGTATGTTACTTTGCTTTTCAGAGCTCTATGTTCGATGAAAAATGCACTACGTCCTACAAACCGGGCAAACTAAGCAAAGGACCAAAGGTATGAATCTAGATTTATGATAAGCATAATTAATAATTTATACATTAAAATTCTTTTGAACAATTCTTCTTTTCTTTTAAACCGAAATGTGTAAACGAGTCTTTGTATAGCTATAAATTAGAATAGTGCATTGTTATTCTTCGGTTATTTATATTTGAGCCATCATATTGCTTTAAACAATCATTTGATAAGCCCTTAACGTAACCAAATATTTGGTTTTTCGAACCAAAAACATTTCCCATGAACTGCGCAATCAAAACAATACCTTGTATTCTATTTATCTAGGGAAGCAGTGGCAAAGAATACGTTAAAAAGATCGTGGATTACCTCAAGAAATTCCAAATGACTTTCTTAACAATCGAAGACAGTATGAAGAACTTGCCCGCACCTGACAATATAACGTTATTGCAGAAGCTAACGAATCTTTTAGTAAACGACGTCGATTCGGTGTTGGAGGTTTACGGGGTCGAACGCGTCATGGGCAGGACAAATAAGAAAATCAAAGGAATGCCAGAACTATGCCTAAAGTATTTTACAACTCTACAGGATTTTCATTCATTCCTTAAAAATGTATTGTCGATTATAAGTCTTGAGTGATTTCGTTTCAGGCTGCTTTTGAAGAAAATTGTGATAAAGTATTTATATCAAAATAAAATATTTTTGATATTTTATATGGGTAATGTGCTGGTAGTAATGCATGTGTAGCCTTTACATTGCTATTTATGAAACTGGTTTTGATGCATTTACATGAGGAAGAATGTTGTTATAATTTATGCAAACTGGATCAATACTTATTAATTTTACATAAAAGCAATAACAAATTTAAGCAGAAACGTTGTAAGAAGCGATATCCGTTTTTATCGTTCATGTTTTATTTCATAATTATGTACATTGTATTTTTCATTTTGAAATTATTTGTTTACACTGTCAAGTCAGATATATAGTTCTATATCTATTTATTTATACATATTGCATTGTGTTCCTCTTAGTTTATTAAATGTTTATTTGTTTTACATTTGATTTCTGCGGCAATTTAAGAAAATAAATGATATATTTATTATATAATGTTGTTTAAATCGATGAAATCGATGTAGATTTCCATTATTTGTATCTGTCCGCAAACCAAAATTACATTATTTTTAGCATTCTGAAAACAGAAAGTGTGTAGTTTTAACCTGTCTGCGAAACGAAATTGCACTCTTTTTACTTTTCCGTATATCGAAAGTGCAGTTTTTCAACTTTCCGCGCACCTAAATTTCATAGTTTCTACCTTATGCAAACCGAACAGGCACTATGTTACACTTTCACCAACCGCAACTGATTTCACTAACACATATCACGATGGTTCGCAACGAGTCATTAAAATCCTCCTTAAACGTCCATCGTTATTTAAAGCGATTAATTTCCATTTCCGTTTAAGAATAGTGCGAACAAGTTATTAGATTTGACTTATATCTCAAAGCAAGAGAGTCAGGATTGCCCCTGAAGGGCTCGCATGAGTTCAAGTTGGCTTTCAGTCGAAGACTTCACTTTATAGTTTGACCCGCTTTTAACCCAGAACATAACTTGATATTGATATTGAACAGATAAATATGTTGATGATGCTTCATTTACAGTATGTCATAACTATGGTGTATTTAGTGGTAACAAGGCTTTTCTAACATTCGACCTTATGACGAAGTTTTTTAATGTCCTTGTCCCTGATTCGATATTGTCTTGGATATTATTAAGATAAACATTCTGACCTAGTACTATTAAGATTGGGTAAACATTGTTGCCTCTAGAGTGGTTCGTTGACATCATCTTAGCTTTACCCGAGCTATTTCGCACTTTTATAATGATTATCAACTGGTCAACGATAAATCTTCAAAATCAATATTCAAAAGTCATTCTTTGCAAATGTCTTCCCAAGTAAAGTTGGATAAAAGGGTTGAATGTATAAAACACGATAAAACAATTTGGAAAAATGAAACAATTAAAGGTCTGCAAACAAAATTAACATCTGTCAGATTGAAGGAAACCATCAACCTTTACGCCTATGCCCACTATCATCCAAACTAGTTCTTTGTGGTAATTTCCTCTTAGTTAACATGAGCACACGCATAACGACCGTACTTACTCTAAGTATTCGAGCACTGACAATTTTTTGACATCCCTGTTTTTTTTCCATTGCATTTGCGTTATTGGGTAAATATATGTATACCGGTAATAGACAATGGTTTCACCCAATTGCTTGAACTGTACAATATACAGCGAGGTATTTTACACACACGTGCTATTATTTGTTGAAACAATTGAGGCAATACAAGTATACATAAGGCATACCAGAATCCGATCGTCAAACAGCTGTATTTTTGTCTTTGTTTTGTATATTAATTTACGGACAATATTTTTTCAATTATTGTTTTAATGTCCGAAAACTTAGAGTAACACATTTATGCCTAGCGTCTAGAAAAAAGGCATTGGCAAACAGCGTAGACCCAGACAGATGAGACGCCGCATGATGCGGAGTCTCATCAGGGTCTGCGCAGTTTGCTTAAAGGAATTTCTGTCAAACATATTTAGAAGGATGGGAGAGTCTACTAGGCATAAATGGGTTAAGCATCGATTACCAATCTTATAAGCACTGCCAATACAAAGTCATCGTGAACTAAAAGGAGCTAATAACTTCTAGCTTTTACGTTTTGAATTACTATGATAACAGACACGAAATTTCTTCCAAATAAAATGACCATTGGCATTGTAAAACATCTCATGAAAGCGTTTGCGTTAACCGAGATGCATAAACGATCTTATATCAATGTGTAGTTATAAACAAAACAAGACAGATTTAATATACGGCGCAAATTACCCACGAAAACTACAAATTGGTTAAATCATGCATTATTTATAAAAATTATTGCATGCTTCAATGTTTTGACTGATGGCGTCAACATATATATCGCGGTCTCAAACAAACATGTTGCTAGATTTGTTAATATTTCTTCTTTCAGTACCTCCAGCAAAAAAGGACTAAAATACTAATTTTCCCGTAATATCAATGGACCCAGGCAACATTTTAGGCGCCTTTGGTTCGAGGCTATTGCTAGTTAACTCTTTGTTCCGCTGAAATAAGCTCAGAGATTTATTTTATTCTTATTTTATATAAACTGTTAAATATTTGTGTTAAAACCTAAACCAATGACACATTTTGTCTATAAATATATTTGTTCAAGTCTCACTACGTGTTCACGTCATATAGTGCGATATTTGTTCCGTTAGAGAAAAACTAGCAGCGCCCGAAACAGACTAATTTAAATCCGGGAAAAAAACCTACGCAGAATGCTCATACGATTTTGCAATGTATGTAAACAGCCAGTATACATAAATCAGGTCATACCATACCGTAAATAGCATACAGAACTTAAGACGATGAAATGCAATATCTCATTTAACAGGGACTATTTTTTATTTTATTTCGATAATCGGCACATCAGATTCGATAATAACCGTCTCTTATAGTATGCGGATACCCGAATCATTGCATAGAACGAAATAATAAACCGACAAAATACCGGTGTAATTCAGTTGATTCATAATGTCGGATGTTTTTTTTTACTAATTTAAATGTTGTTGATATTTATTACAACGTTGGTGCTACCGTAACCATTATGAACCAATTTTTATTTCCTTGAAATGGAACATTAGAATTGTTGATTTTTATATGATAACGAAAGGGTCACGATGAATCCGAAGTATTAACATTAGTTGAAGGCACGCCCATTATCGTAAACTTGACCTAGATAAATATTGTTTAACCCACTTGATTCAGATTTAAACATGACCTTGATGAACATTCTAACCATGTTTCATCGAGATTGGATAAACATGTGGCATCGTGTGTGATAACGAGCTTAAGGTTGACGACACGTGACTCAAAACCCATGATGACGCACGCCGGACATAGGGTGAACACAATAGCTCGTGCTCGGCTGAGCTCAAATAAGTAACTAACTTTTAGATAAAACAACGAAAAGCTGTTTGTAGGTAATTTAGTTAATACAGCTTTGCGTGTCATATGTATATATACAAATGCAATATTTGCAGTCGGTAATGGCTTTCATTTGTCCTTTTTTTCAAAGAAAGTATTATAATTCTTTATATCATTAAAACTGCTGGACTATTTTTAAAAGACAGAAGGACGAATGAAAGAAGCAGAGACAGACAGGCATTCTTTAAAAATAGTACATCGTCTTAATATATAAATATAAATTCGTTAAATTTTGTTTTGGAAACTCCTCATATAGGCGTTTATAAAGATAGACAATAATCCATTTACCGTGTGACAAATATATATGTATTCAATTCAAATAAATCATTATAATTTGGGTCTGACAGTCAGAAATGTAATTTGTTAGTTAAGTTAAGGACATTACAATAAGGTTTTAGTTTTACGCGGTCACTCTATCTTAAAGGCGAAATATTACCAAATACGTGCTACACAATCACGTTTTCAATCAATAAGAAATCTTTTATTTGTGTAACTTTTGTGTTAAGTTTAACCCTATATAGTTTAGCACGCATAGAAAACCTAAGGCTTATTTGAAACACTCTCGAGTCCGTTTCCTTGAACAATGTGTCTCTGAGCGAGTACTGAAAAACGCTCCTACTTTGGGAATCGAACCCGTGACTTCACGTGCGCTGAGCGGACGCCATTACCACTACGTTACGGCGACCATTATGTGGTTAAGAATAGATACAAGTATTTATCGCTAATAGTGGGACACTTGTATTATTCAATATTATAAGTTGAGGCATCGCATTGAACTACTCTGCCAGTTTTCCGTTTTTCAACCTTGTATACTTTCTGATAACAATCAATGGTTTAATGTAATATAAGCTGCATTCACCCTTCAATACAATCGGGTAAAAACTATAGCCGTGTTCGAATATTTGCGTTCGTCGAATTGCGGTTAACGGTTCAAAGTACATGTGCGTTACTCATACATGAAAATCACATCTGTCACAAGAGTTGTCTTTCTTATATTATTACAATAGATCGCGAGTAGTAAATCCGACTCGTTAACTTCAATGAACGAAGTAAGGCGATATTACACAAAGTTTATAAGAGGTCCTACATCCTGAACCGTTGTTGTGTAATGATTGATGTTTGTAATATTCCACATACTTCGACCTAGCAGTTCAAATCAGAAAGCTCAAGTGACATAAACAAGTTTTATTTTAGTTGTTTTTGAAATTCTTGGTTGATATAAAACGAGAATAAGTTGTGAAAAAAGTATGACATCTGAAAGTTTGAGTCCATCAGCCTTTCTATCCTCCTTAGATCAGTCCATGACCACCTACTATCCCACCGAAAACATTTTCCGTTGGGTACCCATACCAGATACCAAATGCAAACTTTGTGATCGTCTCGGCACTCTAGAACATGTTCTTTCTTGCGGCACTACAGCTCTGTCATATCCAACTCTATGAAGAAAAAAGTGAACATCATATGTTTATATATAACGTATATATAAACGAGTCATTATTAACCATTAAAAAAAACAAAAAACATCTAGTTAACAAATTGTGTGTATAATAATATCAAAATCAACTTGTATGATAGAGTAAAACATACATATGAAAAACGAACATGTTTAATATAATTAAAAAAAAACGACTGAGATATGTGGATAACATGATATTAATTTTTACTGTTAGAACTTTATTTAGTGAAATCTTTGAAAACTGTTTTTTTATTATATTTTTATATTATGAGTAAAAACGTTATGTTTTTTAAGTACATGTTTCTCTAATGTAAGGGTTGTTGTTTATACTGACATTAAGGAACAAATAATCAGACAAAAAGGCGAGAAAAGTACGGAATATGTTAAGAAGAATACTGATGTCAAAAGAAAATTTATAATGTTTCAAATCAACTGTTACCAAACGCATCGAAACTTTGTTACAATTCTAAGTATGGTAAAACACTACTTACAATATTGTGTCGTACCAGGCAATCGCTTTTTTAAAAGTCTGTTTGGGCTTTGAGCCATTTAGGTGAGAGAGCGATAGTGTATCGACAACAACTGGAATATAGTGGATTACATCTATATAGAGTCGTTGTTATGACCACCATTTTCATAAGTTTCACATTTACGTCATTATCATTATCAGATGGGTCATGAAGCGGCAGACATGCTAGTTGTATTATCAAATCTAGGTAAATATCCGTTGCTTAAAATTGCTACACTGCGTGTACTAAATTAATCAAAGCAAAAAAAAGAAATAATAAGTTTTATATTCATATTTTTATTATTTAATTGATTTAATTAACTTCATTTTTTAAGGATACGTTTCTCGAACAATATATAATGCATAGAAAACAGTCATTGATATGAAAACATGTAAGTAGTCTTCCGTGATTACGATGGAAAGTAATTAATTTGTCATTGTTTGTAAAGTATTATTTGATGAGTTGCCACATAACGATATAAATTGAGAAAATGATTATAATATGTCGTAATGGCGTCGATTTCCTACTGGCACTAAGCAAATTGCGTAATTAGGCAGATTTTCTTAAACTGGTACTTTAGTAAATGTCTTTATTATGCAGATTTCCGAATACATTTACTTTCATTTGTATACGAATAAAAGCAAAAACTCGGAATACTATGTCATTTAAAGTTTGAAAATCTTCACGAATAAACGGGTAGAATCCAAACACAGAGGAAGGTACTATAACGGACGTGTATAAAATTGCTGTACATTGTTAACGTAAACGAGACATGTTGTGTTCTTAGACAGTATATTTTTGGTTCAGGATTAAACATCATATATGTAATTTAGTTCCAATAATCAAACTCAAAGCTATTGACCCTTCGGGTCGCTCGGAGTTGCAACTGGTAACAATATTTTTCACGGAAACTCTGCCGCCCGGAAATCTTACTTAATTAGGCTTCTTCGCAGAGTAATGACATTAATACAAGTTTCCAACACTTCAACGGTTCACACAATAGACCCTTTCAGTTATTGCCGGTTTTTAATTATCACCCCTGTGTGACGTCATGCGATGATTATCGAGTGTATCGATTGTAAACGAGAACAGAGATCTTGTTTTAAAATGTATTTGTCAACGATGTAAATATACTGAACATATGCACGAAAAGGTTTGTACTTACCTTAATGTTAATAATGTATTATTTTCTAATGAAATTTTGATATTATTTTATATTGCTTATAAAGCAGCGGTATTGTTCATCAGAGAACGTGATCGGAAGACTAAATACCGGTACTGAAAATCCTATAAAACAAAACAACTAAATAAACCGTTTTCTTTCTTATACTAAGACTTTATAAATGATGTTTCAAAAATAATGAAACATATATTTATATGATCACAATTATAAGTGGTGCGGATATTGTTGTCGTTCATCAGCGATCGAATGTGTAAGAGGTGCATTTAATCAATTGTAAAACAAAGCCCTAAAAAGCGGAATACAAAACATTTGTTACATTGTATCATTTTCTTTTCCATTTAATGATTTTTCGTTTCGTTTCAATTGAATGGCAATAATTTTAAGCATACAAATGGAAAAGTGGTGTGGATAGTGTTATTTTTCATCAGCGCTCGAAAGTTCATTTCAATTATAAAACAAAGCCCTAACAGGCGGAATACATTACAATTGCTCTAATGCTGTGGTGATTTTTGTTTCCATTGAATGGATTTTGTTTCGTTTACATTGAATGACAATATTAATAAATTGTAGCATACATACGGAAAAGAACTCTGCATATTATGCAAATTGAACTGTCTTAGCATGTATATTGAAATCTCTTTACTAGTGATAAAGATACTAAAAATCTAGCATTGTATGATCAATAAATATATATATTTCATTATTTTAACGCAAATATTGTTTGCCTTAATGTGATTGCTTGTTTTCATGATGGTGTTTCGTACACTGCAATAACGTACTTGAAATCTATACACGTAATAGCGGAGTTTACGTTTGCCGGTACCCGTTAAATACCTCAATTGAGTAGCAGGTAAATTGCACAGTATTTTTAATTTATTTATAGTTATTAAACACTGTATTGTTATGATTAAACCTGCTAATATATATATATACACTAGTTCCTGTAAATCCATTCCCGAAAATGTCTCCCTGTTTTTAATGTTAAAATATTTTATTGAAGCAACTGTTCAGTATTTTGGCTTTAAAATTTGACTTAAATGGCTGCCTAATATGCCAAGGGGGCAGGGTGACATGGGGGACAAGGAATGTGCATATAATCTTATTATAGTGAAAAAGAACCTTAAACTACTTGGCAATACATTTAGATAAAGTTCACATGACAGAGAATCTTTACAATTTTGTAACAAATCTAATACACTACTATTTTCAACAGAGCTATGCCAGTCTTGTTTATAAGTATCAATCAATCTTTGTTTAAATATATGTGGAAATGTTTTACAATCAAGATTATCACCATTTATAAAGCAATCAGCAAAGCCATATGTTTCTAACAATTTTTTAACATTTGATATCCAATTATTATAACCTTTTGAACAATCAGATACACTTTGTCGATAAATCGTTTTCATAATAATATTATCAGTATTTAACAATTTACACCAATACTTTATTATCCTAATATATCGAGTAATATATAACGGGTACCTTCCTCAGTCACCATATACACCAGCGTTACAAGTACTCATTCTGACCTTTAAAACACTTTTACAAAATTTGAGGTGTATACGCTCTATTTCTTTAGATTTAGTTGCGCCCCATACCTCGGCAGAATAATTCAATATTGAACCTATAAAGGAATCGAAGAGCTGGCATTGTAATTTGGGTTTAATATCATATTTTCTACAATTATACATAAGTTATAACAGTGCTTTAAATGATTTACCAATTAAATGCTCTTGATTCATAGCGAAATTTCCAGTGTAATTAAAAATTGTACCGAGATAGTTGAAGTTATCTACAGTTTCTAACAAGTTCCCATGGTAACTCCACTTCTCATTTGGAAGTACTCTGCCTCTTTTTCTAAAAACCATAACCTTGGTTTTTTGGGTGTTTACCTCAAGACCCCAACAGTTACAATAATCATATAAACTGTCTAAGCTATTTTGTAAGTCTTCTGGTGTTTTACCCAAAATTGCCATATCATCAGCAAATAACAATAATATTAACAACATATCCTCAAAATATAAACCTGAATCTAAATTACTTTGTAAATGTAGTTCTAGGTCTTCCACGAATAAAGAAAAAAGCAGAGGCGAAATTACCTCCCCTTGACGTAGTCCAACAGCGTAGCTGAAAAAGTCTGAGTACGTATTACAACTGCGAACGCGAGACTTAACCTTTTCATACATATCCTTAACAATCCGTAATAATTTACCTTGAATACCACATTTGTATAATTTAAGCCAAAGGCAATTTCTGTTAATACTATCAAAACAAGATTTTAAATCAATAAAACCAACATACAGACGTTTGTTATTATTTATATAGTGTTTTATTACTGAGTGGAGAATAAATATCGCATCAACAGTTGATTTCCCTTTTCTAAAACCGAATTGGGCATCAGATATAACATTATTATTTTTACAAAACGTTTCAATTCTTTTATTTAAAATAGTTGTGAAAAGTTTAGAAAAACAACTAACTAATGTTATTCCCCTGTAATTCTGTGCATTTTTTGTATCGCCTTTCTTATGTACAGGAACGATAACTCCTTCTATCCATTTGTCGGGAAAGAAACCAGACTCTAATATGGCATTAAATAAATCACACAGGTGAGCACACAAGATGTCTATACTTTCAGTAAAATACTCATTTAAAAGGAAGTCTGGCCCTACAGCTTTGCCTTTTTTGAGAGATTTAACAGCACATAAAACTTCAGCAGCAGTAATAGGTATATATAACTCATCAAAGCGGCAATCATCATTATCAAAATTATTTTCTTGGCAAAACACATTTGTTTCTGCATTATTACATACAAATACATCATTACATAATGATTAGAAGTATTTACAAAAGTCATCTACAGAAACATCATTTCCAACAGATTTCTTATTCTTTAGAAAATAACTCCAAAATTGTTTGGTTTACAAAACCTTAGTTTTTCCATTTCAGAGCATTTCTTTTTTAAGTAAGAATTTTTCTTTTTTCGTACTAATAATTTGTATATGCAGGGACCCAAGTATAAGTCCCTGGGTTTATGACACCTTGTTTTTCTTTGTAATTGTCTGGACAGTATCCGATCATAACGAGATAATCGGGTTGTGATGAACAACGGTGCAATAAAACACTGGGATAAAATGCTGCAACAAAGAGTGTTAACATAAGTGTGAACAATTAATTCAAACAATAACATTAATCAAGAGAATTTATTTTCTGTGTAACAAGGTAAGTTTTCTTCAGACAAATAAAGGTTCAAATCAGGTACAATATATTGCGTACATAAAATCGATCTATTTGTTGTTTGTTTTAATCATTATTTGTTTTCGTTCGTTAAATTTAATTTATTCTGAAGTTTAATATATTAGAATTTTTTAACCAAAAAATGATCGCGAAGAAGTGCCAAGTATAGATATTTTTGTCGTGACCACATACCGAGCTCTTTCATTGTGTTCTTTTCCCGAGTTCGTTGTTAGTAAAAAAAAATAACAATAATATAATCGTTTCAAAAATGCATTTTCCTTGCATGCAAATGTTTTATTCAGACATAATTAGTAAAATTTTATTTGATATATTGCATGATTATTATTAAAAACGATGATTTTGTGAACCTTCCCTATATGCGCTTATATGAATTCCACCTCTTTTTGCGAACCAGTGGACTGAGTCTAAACTTTGCAGGTAGGGTGAATTGACACTTCAATTCCCATTTTTAATGGTTAAGGTCATGTTCACAATTGGTAAAAGGGGCTCAAATCATATGCCAATGATCAATACCATTAAAATATAAACGTTCGGCGCTTTTTTCAATATTTGGCATTTTAATAAAATATTTACGTTTAAAGATTAGTGGTAACAGTACGGGATTTGTCTTGCGACACACAGGGTTATTGAACGCAATGTTAAATGTATTTTCACGTTTCAACGTACTAAAATGAAATATGCGAGAAGCGATAGCTTTAATAGGCGTCAATATAATAAAAAAAGGAAATATTTGTGCAATTTACGCATATATAGTGCAAGAGACGTCGATATTATCAGCGACACTGCACACTTTTCTCTCTGTCGGATTTTGTATCATCTCATTACGTCACCTCCGGCTGAGGTACACAACTCTTACACTAGTAAATGCGAATAACTGAAAGGGTCTATTGTGAAAGTGTATGCAATCGAAAACGCCGAGTATTCCGAAGTTGAAAATATGCTTATGTATACATCGACAATCTCCGGAATCCTCGTAAAGTTCTCGTGTTTAATCAACGAATCGTGCTACACCGTCTATTTCCGGAACCTCCTTAAGATCGATTGAATCGTCACTCGAAAATTTTGTTTCCGGTTTGTTTGCGGTTGTTACCAACTTTTAGTTTTTAGCATTTATCCAAAAAAACACACGCAAATTGATGTCGATGTGCTTAGGTATCGTGTTTATTACAATGTATTATGTAGATTGAATTCGATTGTATAGACAAACTTGGGACTTAATTTTTTTAGATGGAATTTGGTTTTATCAGGAAGAATTCTGAGTTGTATGTGTGTACTCATAAAATCTGAGAGCATTCAAGACGAACTAATAAATAATTAAAATTTATATTTTATCTTAGTCAACGTTCTTCAATGGAAACGTCTTTTAAAGTTTCTGAAAAATTTTTGCTTTCTAATGGACAAATGTGAATATGAATCGTAGTTTAATAAACCATTTAACGTATCGACAAAAACCGATATATGCATTCTGGATTTACTAATAGACATTAATTTACAGGGAGAAATTTCTAGAGAAAGCACCAAACAGCAAGATTGTATAATAATATACTTCGATTATTTTCATGCAAATATCATGCGAAGAATTTAATCTGAATCATTTGTTTTTCCTTTGCAAATTATTTCTACAATTACACTGGTACTTTTCCGCCCTTTTCGTCAATTTGTAGGAGTGTTTGTCGGTGACACTTGTATGTAACCATCATTGCTATGCGCAGAATCTTCGTGTCCAAATGCCAACAATGCGGAAACGATGACAACACTAGAGTAACAGTGCAGAACACCTTTTGCAAACTTTGTCCAACAATGCGAACATTGGAGTAAGCGATTTGAACAATGTAGGAGATGCTGTTACCTTGACATGAATAAAGGCGTTTAGCTCATCTATATCAAGTGTCGCTTTCACAAGGACAATTTTACGAGTTTTGATTGTAATGAATAGTGGTTTTGTCAAGCGTGTTGCTGTGCTATGATGCAGCTTTAAACGTATGGTTATATTTCAGCGATGCGGAAAACATATTGAGTGCACAAAATTTAAGATTTGGTGAATTTAGGATTTTTATGGGATGTTTTTTTTATTTGACATAATTTAGCCTTTTTTTGCAATACTGAAAAAAACAACTTAAACAACAAATATCATAGTAACGGTATAGAACAGAGTATATACAACATAAAATACAATTTATGTAAACTGTCTTGTAGAAGCTTTTCAGAATTTCAAATAAATGCCGACTTGTGTAATGCTATCTAAATGGAAACAAAAATATATTATGTCTATATTGTAGTAACATTAACCTTTACAACATAAAGCTGCCTGAAGCCGTTTTGTTTTTATTAAAAAAACAAAACAATTTAAAGTTATTTTTAAAGCTTTTAAATTTTCTCATGTTTCTGTTGTTGTTTTTTTAAACCAATTTAAGGCAACGTCGAAAAACGTTAATAACACAACATAGCAACGTCAAAATCATAAAGAGTTAATTATCAAGGCAAACTCGTAAGTCGAACTACATTAAAACACCACATCGTCCAAATCAAAATACTGTCTAAACGATTCATTTCAAATAGAAATCAAACATAACGAACATGCGGCTACCCCCAAATTATTATATCTCGAATGGGCCATATTCCAAAATCCAAAACTTTTTTAATGAGACCCGCACATTCTTTAAAAAATCTTTTATGTTTCACGATAGCTAAACGTATGAAAAGTGTAAATAATAGGGAAACAAATTGTCATGCATAATTAATTAGTAAAGGAACATTTACAATATGCGGTTGCAAAAGTCTAACGATCCTAATTATGGTAACGTATACGACCTAAATAACGTTGATTCGCACGACATCAAAAAACATAAGTCAAAAATATGAGTCAGAATGACAATGTCCTTATAAAGAAAGTGTAAATGTTTAATATCTCGTCAATTTAAACGGAAGGAATCTACACACATACCTAGCAATGAAATGATTGTATCTAAATATACGTTCTAGGAGTTATCTTTAAGTTTCAGAAATTCAACAATGCCTCCTAATTTTATTACGTACAAACCATTCATAAGGTGACTGGTGAATGATAAGAGTTGAGTTAAGCACAATTCGGGAACCTTTTTGACATCATTTGTTGTGCCTTTAAAGGGTTCCGTTTGTAAGGCTATTTGTGTCCAAGGATTCCGTCCATGAATATTAGCATAGCAACAGGTCATAGTAAAATATTCTTACTTTTGTTTCGTACCATGAGGTGACGAACGTATTGTAAATTAAGGATTTTTTTGTTAGTCTTTCTGAGTCCATGAATTTCCAGCTCTATAAACCTAAAGTTTGCCTTAAATACGATACACATTTTTGCTTTCCAACATTTGGGCAAGATCGTTATACACGTAAAGAAATCAAATCATGCAACTTGTTCACAAAGGTAAAATGAAATTGTGTATTTTGTACCGCATAAATATAACACTGCGTTGTATATAGATACTTGTGTACAATCATCATAGACATAGAAGACGCACACAACACACCCAACCTCCCATTTGAATGTATTCAAACGTAAAAATTATCTTCATTTAAACATAGTACACAATTGCCGTTTTTTTTCTAGTGTAAAATCGTTTTCTGTACAACAAATGCTACGAGCAATGTAATAGTATGTTTTAACTTAACAGTATTTGGCCTAGGGAAGATTGCTTTTTATATTAGATATAAACATATAAAGATATATACACCTGTTAGAGTGTTCGGATAAGTTAATCATTTAAGTTGTTTATTTTTGAACTGTAACTGTGGTTTTGATTATTAATTTAAATCAGTTAACAGATTGTACATGATTACAGGAAAAAAGGATACGTTTTTTCAAAGAGCACTCCCATCTTAATTTGAACTGAAAGTAAAAATCGTCGTCGTCATCTTGAAATAATCTTGATATATTTTAAGGCGACATCTCCAGCAAGTAAAATTGTTGTGGTTACATTTTTATGGAAGTACTTAATATTGAATTTTAGATTTGATGTTTCTCATGGGTTAAATCACCGATTGGCATAACTTCATAGGAAAGTCCTGTGTGTTGGGCGTAGGAATTTGATACTTACGATCGCAGCTAAAAGGTGTCAATATGTTTTTTATTGCAAGTTAATTACATCGGATGTTTTTCATGCACACATATTTCTATTAATTAGAAATATTACTATTTCCATAGCTTCCCTGCAAAAAGTTTATTATTAGTTGAACTGAAAGGTTAGGTCACTCCCTTAAGGCGTTATGATGTTGTATATAAATGAAGAAAATTATTTCGATATTTCATTCTGTCTGCGCTTTAATATATAAAGATACATCTATGAAAATAATATTTATAATAATAGTAATTATTATTATTTTTATAAAGTATTTCACTATGAATATATCTTCAATTTGTGGTTATTATAAAATTTCATGTATTTGTTGTAGTTAATCATCATCATAATCATCATCATAATCATCATCATAATCATCATCATCATCGTCATCGTCGTCATCATCATCATCATCATCATCATCATCATCATCATCATCATCATCATAATCATCATCATCATCATCATCATCATCATCATCATCATCATCATCATCATCATCATCATCATCATCATCATCATCATCATCACCATCATCATCATCATCATCATGATCATCATGATCATCATTATCATCATCATCATCATCATCATCATCATCATTATCATCATCATCATCATCCTCATCATCATCATCATCATCACCACCACCACCACCACCACCACCACCATCATCATCATCATCATTATCATCATCATCAACATCAGCAGCAGCATCAACAACAACAACAACAATCATCATCATCTTCTTCTTTATCTTCTTTATCTTCATCTTCAGCACCAGATTCAATACTTAAACCAAAACCACTAACACCGCTAACAAAAGCACTATTACAACTCTCTGTGGTACCATTTCAGCCTTTTGTGCTGCGCTTTTTCTAGCGCATGAAAGCTGTTCCATGCCGGCGCAACGACGCCACGACCGATTGCGCATGCGCCTTTGCTTGACCCATGCTCGGAAGCGAAATTGGCTATTATCACTTCCGGACATACATGGTTCCGGCACGTCCGACGGCTCGATCATGACGCCTCAGACTTGCGTCACGTTCTCGTAAGTAGCATTGTTTCTGTCAGTTTCGGTTAATAGAGAATACTATTTTGGTTATCTTTGGTTTCAAACATAAAAATAAAAAAAATTAACGTGCGGTTTCAGCGTGATGATGGCTTACATGTAAGCAAAGCCGCAAACATGAAATACATATTTAAATGTCATAATTTGCATTGTGCGGCCCTGATGTTTGGTTAGTGCCCTTCAAAACCGGACAAACACTAGAATTATGTGGCAAATATTTACCCCAATAATTTAAGAATAAATCTAGAACTAATAGTCCCTAGACAGTATAAGCAAAATACTGTAAAAACGTTTTGATCAAGGCTGGAAAACCCTTAACAACTTGCCACAGCGAGCGATTGAGGTTGTTTTGTGCCAAGCAAATTCACGTACATGTATCCGTATTTTATTCATGATATCACTTTCTTAATTTCTGACAGTATTTTGTAAATACATGTAAACAAAGATTTGCTGAAATATACGATAACACTCAAATAACGTCATGCTAATTAACAAATGAAGTCGCTAAGGCGCACGTTTAATGTTTTCAATAATAAGACAATACACATTAATTTCTTGAGGATCTTTATCTTGAAAGGAAAAAATAAAAAAATGGCAACTAAAGATGATTTATTATTTGTTTAAACTTCATAAAGTACCAATACATACGTGTATATTGAACTGTTTTATTCTTACAGTCCTGCAAACTTAATGGCAATTGCATCATGCCGCAGTTTAGTTCTTACATAGGGCCATCTCGTCAATACAGGTAAGTAAGTTTGAACAATAATTCTTAAAGAGGATATTTTGCAAACAGAATCATGTAAACTAGAGATCAATAATAATTATGTCAGCTAATTTGCATAGCAGCAAACGATATCGATACTTAATTACATGTATGTGCATAACGTACGGTAAATCCTTCGGCAAAATTCATCTGATTTTAATTATTTAAAAAAGCATGCATGAAAAAATAGCATGGACTGTTTTGGTATCAATCACAACACAATAATTTATTGACAGAAAAAAAACAGGAACTGAGATTTATATGGATACTATTTTAATGTAATATGTCAATCCCAATTCAAACTTTCTCAAAACATTTTGATCGATGGCAAACATTACAATCTGATTTTCAACCCATGCGCTTTACGTTTTGTACATCGGATACACCTGTATATGTTCAAAGGATTGTTATATACGATTGCATCTGTGTAGGCATATACAAATGAAAATTGAAACATCTCCCAAAGAAGGATACCTCTTTATTATCGTTCTGTTAATGAGCGAATGCATGTCATAGGTTTTAATAATATTCTAAGTAAGGAAAGCCTCGCGCTGACATAATGACATAAACATATTGTTACATTATTAAACAATTCTAAATAAATTTTAGTTGACTTTATTATACGTGATACATATGAAAGTTTTTTTCCAGGCAAATTGTGCTGGTGAATTTCTGCACACGGTTCCTCTCTGGCTGGGAGATTACAAACTCAGGTTTGATTTCCTCCTAAATAATTTGCTGCTAATCGAAGGTGACACAACCTATCTTGAAGAACAACAAATACTCAGGGATCTGAAAGGCTTGACCAACGTTATAGTCAACGACATCGAAGCCATTTTGTTTCAGAATGAGGAAAATCAGAATGGCGGACACGAACAAGGAACGTATTCGGACAACGTTTCCGGAGTCTACGAACAGTACGCCAATACTCTTAGAGATTCCGATGCGTTTTTATCGTACGTTTTGTCAAATCTTTGAATGTTTCGCATTTAATAAGATTTTTAACGCGTGCATTATGATGATAAATGAATGCAATTATTGTTTTTTCATGACTGAGCGCAGATTTTATTCATTGGTATAAGTGTTTGTATTGTTTCAATCTGTGTTCATTTCGATCTGGTAAAATGTTACATCTTTTTAGAAAGTTGTTCATGAATACAATAGTTTAATAAGTTTTTTTTCTTGTGTTGCGCATACTAGTTTCACAAATTTAAATAGTTTCTGAGTATTGATAAAAACTTCATACATAGAATTCGAATGTTTTATTTACAAACTTTTTTCTCACTATATTTACCTTGCAAAAGAGTGATTTTGATTTATATACATGTAAACTTACGCTGCATTTGTCATTTACACCTCAAACAACATTGTCCATCTTTTACATGTCATGTCAATGTTTATTTTCACATTTTTAATATTGTTTGTGTAATTCTAAGAATATTTTACAATTACTGGGAATTATACTATTGTAATATTATTTCCGATGTCAGTTATATTTAATATTATTGTTTATGGGCTATTAAGTCATCTCAATATTTGTTCTATTTCTATACATGTTGAACTGTGACTATACAACTTGTATTGAAATATGTTGATGCAATATTTTAAAAGTACTTATTTTTATTTTATACTATGTGTTCACCTTTTTATTCCTTACTCGTTGATAACAATTCATTTTGTAATAAATTGATTTGGTTCTTTTGTAGTATTTATTTCACCTTCTTATTTGCATAGTTGCCCTTTTCGTGATTTTTTTCCCAATTGTAAAAAAAGGGTTCGTTGTTTATATTGTAAACATTAAACGTTGTCTTAACTTTAAAGAAAGATCGGAACTTAAGAATTGTTATGTGTAAAGTTTTAAAAGATGAAGTGAAAAAGAGTTGGCCTAGAAAGATGCTTCTGGTTACGAAATACTTCATTAGTGGATTGCGTTCACTCTTGTTCCGTTGTCCACAGCATGACTGTTCATAGCATATTCAGATACCGAGACTCCCGAGTACGCCAAACACAAATAAATGCAAAACAAGTACGAACAATTATACTGTTATTGCTTCAATTTTTACTGCATTTGAACGATATTCATGTATAATTGCATTTTCATCGCACATTCTAATGCAACATCACCAGAACAAAATCACAGCAAATGCATCAGAAAAGTCCACAACAACACGGGTTATTAAGTTTTCAATTATAGAAAAAACTGACTCAACTTACAGACCAAACCGGCTGCCTTCATAAGCCATTATAACGGTGTACGTTACGCATTTGCGTTGTTAACAACGACCGTCCGAAATAACGAGGCCATTTGTAACTACAGAGCCTCTACCCGCAAAATGACTACGTTTTCGTTTAAAGGAAGTATTTTCTAAGCGTTGATCAAGTTTAGGCGAAACATTTCGACCTCAATAAGCCTGTAAGGCATTGTTTTCCCGAGCGCGGCTCAGTTATGCCCACAGCATAGTTCCATCTAGCTTGATAGGGTCCAATATTTGAGACAATAAAACATGCTTCAATTTTTTACCAAATTCCAACTTAGAGCTGTTTTTTTAATTCAATGAGCCTAACATTTGCTTTGCATTTAAATGCAACCAAATAGTATGTTAAGAGTGGTGTGGTGCGGTGGTCGAGTGGTAACACTCTGGTCTACCATTCCCGAGGTCCCCGGCTCAATTCCCGGCCGGGAAACTGGATATTTCAGAAATGCTTCAAGTATTTCCCACCCAATTAGAGATGTACTGGTATGAAACCCAGGCAATTCTCGCGTGTATCGGTGCTATACACTGAGCACGTAAAAGAACCAAGTGATCTATTCGCAAAGGGCTAGGGTATCGCACCCGGATTGCTTGTATCCCAATATTGTCTCTTCTACTTGCTGTCTCTTCAGCAAAATCAAATACCCCATTGGAAATAATTGCTTGCACTTTCATGGGTTATCCTTGACTTTAAGGTCAAAATAAATACATACAGAGACAATAAACTATACTTAATATATATAAATATATAAATATTTAAATATTTCGATAAACATACACGGCAGCTCGATTTACCTCAACATTTTCAAAAACTAGCCCAAGGTAGCATGTTTATTTATTGATGTACATGTCTACTTTTTGAATTAATGAATGAACGTTTTAACCTGCCGTTGTATATTTACTCAATGAAGTCCTATATCGCATTCTTGTCATCATATCATATATCTTTAGTAGTTGTTTGCGCTATTTTTGGGCGGAAAGATCTTTAACAAGGAAGTGAATAAATCGTTATTTTGTATGTGAACATCGGCCTTCGAATACATTTGAAAGTGTATATATATATATATATATATATATATATATATATATATATATATATATATATATATATATATATATATATATATTTGTGTATGTATATATGTATATATAAGGTTAATTTGTCAAACGGTGAACCTTGATAGGATAAAATGATGACCTAACAAGTAAAATACGTTTTCTAAAAAATGTGAGTATGATTATTTTCCATTAAATGATAATGATATTTAAAAGTTTTGTATTTAAAATATATATATTTTTATTTTTCATTCAGACATTTCAGAGATATGGAAATGAATCCCCTTTCGGAGCAATGTTTCTTCGTTGAACGTGCACGAGTTAGTTCGGATGTCTATCGAAGTGACGTTGAATAGCACACACAACTCCGTTTAAGTTTATAACGTTCTCTAATCGGGTTCATGACATTCATGTGTGAATCTGTTTCACAAAATATAAATCCAATGACACATCACATATTTCAGGTAATGTCAATAGTACAACTCCAGCTACTGACCGTTCAGGTCGCTTTGAGGTGCAACTGGTAAACGCATTTTTATATAGCTCGCATGGAATAATCCGATTCGTTAAAATGAGCTACATAAAATGATTAATGGAATAATAAAACGCTTACATATCGGAAATATATATTTTTGTGCACAGTTAAAAATGCTTACTTGACATGATGAGGCTACATACTAATTATTGAGTTTTACGTATTAACTTATAAAGGCATTGAAAAGATCTTATATTTCAGCGCATTTGACGATTATAAAGTATATACACATGTACCAATCTCTAAATGGCATTGATCCATAATCCGACGTTTGTGTGATCACAAAAGAATAAGAATTCATTACATATTCAAAACTTGTTGCAATTCAACTCTTCGCAGAAATTGCAAAGAAAATGTTTACAACATGAAAAATTATCATTGAAAAGGAACACATACTTGTATATCAATTGGCCTGAAAACCGTGGGAATTTTGCCACGAACCAACCAATAGAACAATGTGTCACACATCTGTAACGTCAATACCTAATTGTCACTAGATTATGTATACATGTCCCGTATGTTTAACAATTCAAGAATTTTGATTTATCGGGAAACCATTGTTGCGGAGTTCGATTTCAAGCGCACAACGGAATGAAATATTGTTCTATATTTTTCACGTTCGATAATGTATTTGTTATAAATGTCGCCTATGCATAATTCCTTGTACAACTGTAATGGGCAATATTCCAAAACCCATTAGAAGTATTATTTTCATAAACTTCATACCATATGTGGTCTTATTACAAATTTTTAGGGTGGCTTTCCATGCAAAAATTACTTTCGTGATTTTTTCTGAATGATGACCCATAATTTGAATTTTCTTCTAAATTAAATTACCCCTGGGGATAAATAAATTCAATAAACTCATATTTTTAGCATTTAAAAAAAATGTTTGTACATTTAGTACAGGATATGATTGTAGATTATAAAATAACTTGATGCAAGACAATTGAGTGATAGCAATAATGAAACAAATCTTATTTATTATGTAAGGTCCTTCAAAACTACAAGTTCGACCGTGTATGCAAAAATCACCCATACAAAATTTTCTTCTTTTGTTTATAAGTTGAATGTTATTTCTTTGGAATTTGAGTTTTACATTTTAGCAGAGACATGTGATCAGCTTAAATCAAATTTAAAATAGCAATTTGCCCGTGTATATTTTGAACAATTCACAAAAATCCAATAGGACTATTATAAATATTTTTCAAGAAATTCAAAACCACATAATGGAAAATGCTCAAAATATGCAAAAAAAAAACAGAGTCATTCACCAATTCAGTTAACACCTTCAATGTTGTTACTCTCTTTATACATATATTTAATACATTATGCAGTTATGCTAAATCTGCCAATGTAGGGATGGCATTGGCGAGGTGGGGGTGGGGGGTGGGGGCATGAGTAGGTCTCAAAAGTGAAAAAAAAACAAAAAAAAAACAAAGTTGTATACTAAGTATTTTTCGCTGTTAACCAAGATCTATAACGGTGTTAGATTTAAATTCAAATGACCACCTACCTTACGAGCTTGTTATTATTTAAAAACAATGTACAAACAAAAATATTAATGCAAAATATCATAACGAAACTAAATAAGCGTATACTTATAAGTTCCTTTGACATGGACAGGGCTTTCTACATTTTATCCTTCAGTTAGTTACAAATACTCAATCAAATTTGGTGAAACTTGGCATGCATATAAAAGGCAATGTAGGAATTAAGAACAACCCTTCATGTTACACCTTATGTGATCGATCAGGTCACTGTTACTAAATATAGAAACAAAAAACACACAAAATGGATCCTACGATTACTCAAAAACTACAAAGGGTGCTTTGATGAAATTGTGTGCACTTATAAAGGGCATTATGGAGATTATGCAGTACCATATTTCTTACCTAGTTGAAATCACTGTAACTTAAAAATATATAAAGAAATGCACACAATCTGACTCCTGCAATTACTGAAAAAGTACTGAAGGTACTGAAGTAAAACATGTAATTGAGATTTTCTTTCAAATCATTTGTTTAATTACTTACATATTTTAGAACAAATTCATGTTATACTTTTTTAGAATAAGTGACTTTATGCAAGCCTTCAGTATTTTTAAAAATGAAAACATCACGTATTGCATCCTCTCCACCCCTGTTATTAAGCATTTTTAAATACACAAGTTTTAGCCCTTACCCAGCAATATGTTCAGCCATAGGCCTTTTCATTACATTTCATGCAATGAGTGAGCTCAATGTTGGACAGTTCTGGGCTTTAGCACTGTTGAAAGCAATTTTGTTTGACACAGCGAATGGGGAAAAGCTGTGGGTCATTAGATCTTTTAAAGACAAATTCACAAATTGGAGCGACTTTTTAAGTGCTGCCACATCTGCCAAAGCAACGTGTGCATTATATAGTTTACCAAGCAATTATAAAACTAAATCAACTTTCTTCAAGGACTGCTTTGAATATAATTTTCTGAATATTGATAGAGAATCGATAAAAGCACATTTATACAAAATATCAATTGCACTTACATTTACCAAGATTGAAACAAAAATTGTTAAATCAAAACGACGACCATTATGAACAACTAAGCAAACATTTCGAAACTGTTCAAGCCAATGTATAAGTCTTTCGACAGACACTCATATTGACATTTACTGCACAACTTATCCAACGAATGTCATTGTCCCGACACTGGCTGCACAACTTATCCAATGAATAGCATTGTCTCATCAGTCATTGAAATGCCTGTAACTTGTAAAGCCTCTTGACTTATTGGAACAGTTGGCGTGACGTATGTTGCGAACTGACTACCAGACTGGACTTCCACCGATCATATAATTAACCTGCGGGAGTTCCCTTCCTTCAACTGGAAACATAGTTGACATTGCAATCTAGTAACATATTGACATGCAATATCACATTTAGAATGCAACTAAACATAATATATTGGAATTTTATTAGGTTAATAATCATACTGCTGATCTACAAACCATAAAATGTGTAAACTTATGATCTATCAGCCATGTAATTTGTTTATAGAAGAACAAAACCATGATGTTTTTTAAGAAGGTTGTTGTTATTTTTGACATATTATTTGGGCTATTATTCTAAGATTGGGAAAATGTTCAGCTAATTGGGCGAAAATACTTGTATTTTGAATTGGGAATGGGTCAGACATGCTGGCCCGCAGGATTTGTATAAAAAGGCCTGCAAAACGTTGCCTTACTTACACATTTGAGATTGGCGATCAACATAGATAATTTGTTTTACAACACATTTTATATAGTTTGATGTTTTCCATGAAATGATGCAAAAAAATATATTGTTACCGCTGATAGTCCAACTAATAGATTCTTACGTCATTTCATTTAAGATAACATCGCTCGCTGCAATCCTTGCTGATTCAGTCGCAACTTGCTCTATCACCTCACCAGCTGGCTGTTACATTATTTTTAAGTTGGTGTCCGATATTGTTTTGAGGCTTAATGTGGACAGCCTATTGTTTACACGGGATGGTCCATCCAGGATGTCCACAATTGCTAAATACAGAAACAAATAGAACAATAGCAAAGATTCAAGTAAGTACAAGATCTAAAAAAACAATACACATTTACTTCTGGTTACTGTATCTCCATGTTAATACAGTAAAGAGAGCATAAACAAAGACCATTATATAATGATAATAATGCCGTAATTTACATCTTTGAACTAAATGTCTAAATAAATGATATGTTTTTATATAAACGTTCTGATCATATATATGTGACCTTACCTCTTTCAAGTTTTGACTTGACAACAAAGCATACATACATACATACATATCCGGTTAGGGCCGCAGGCTTACCCAGCCTCTAATAGCTCCCTCATGGTCAGGGAGCCAGGTTCTATGCGGTATTACCGTGTATAATTGGTCTTCCATAAATATGTCCAATCGGTTTTAAAAGTATTCAGTGACGGCGCTGTTACGATTTCATTTGTTAAAAGGTTCCATGGGGTGATTACCCTCTGAGAGAAGAAGTGTTTCCTGACATCTATCTCTCAAAAGACTTTTTCTGAAGTTTAAGTGAGTGTCCTCTTGTTGTATTAGGATTAAGATAAACACTGAGTGTACTCATTATCGTCCTTGCCTTGAACCAGCTTATAGTCCTCAATCATGTCCCCACGAAAACGACGATATGATAATGTTGGAATCTTCAAAAGTTTTAATCTTTCTGGGTACGGTAAATGTTTCACACAATAGACTAGCTTGGTTGCTCCCTTTTGTACCCGCGCTATACTTTCAATATCTTTTATAAATCTAGGGTGCCATATCAAGTTTCCATATTCAAGATGCGGTCTTATCAAGCCCTTATAGAGTTTCCTAAATTGTTTTGTATTTATGTGATGACATTTTTTTTTCACAACCCCAATCATTATCTGTGCTTTGTTAATACATTTATTAATATTCTCACTAAATTTCAAGTCAGTAGAAAATAGTATTGCAAGGTCACATTCAAGGGTATTATTGGGCATTTATGTTTTATTAGGTCCTTCTCCTAACAAGTAAGTCATATTTGGGTTATGTATACCATAATGAAGAGTACTACATTTCGCAGTATTGAACTTTAATAACCATGTTTCACTCCACTGGGAAAGTTTATCAGTATCTCTCTGAATTTGATTATTGTCCAAGGAGATTTCAGTTGAGCTGAACAACTTGGTGTCATCAGCGAACAGTCGGATTGTGCTTTCAATCCTGTCATCAATGTCATTAATGTAAATCAAAAAAAGTGTTGGCCCGAGTACGCTGCCTTGAGGTACGCCACTGGTTACTCCACTCCATTCCGACATATCCTTATTCACAACGACTCTCTGCTTTCTATTATTTAAAAAGGATTTTACCCAACTTAACATTTTCCGCACAATACCATACGATATTAGTTTCTTGATCAGTCTAGCATGAGGTACGGTATCGAATGCTTTACTAAAGTCAAAATATATGCAATCAAAGTTTTTTCCATCATCCAACCATTTAGTCCAAGTCTCCATAACTTCAAGCAACTGCAAAGCACATTAACGAAGAGATCGAAAACCATACTGAATGTCTGAAAACAACTTATTATTAATCTTATAGTTAACAATTAGTTTTTCCATTATTTTGCATGCAATACAAGTAAAGCTTATAGGACGGTAATTAGAAGCATCTTCTCTTGAGCCCTTTTTAAAAAGACTTTTACATGGGCATTTTTCAAGTCATCAACAACTTCACCCTCTAGATACGATTGTTTAAAAATAAGTGATAAGGGTACAACTATAGCAGTTTTAGTCTCTTTAAGTACTGTTGGATGTAACAGATCCGGACCCGAAGATTTCACAGGATTTAATTGTTCAAGTATGGTATTCCACTTTTCCAGGTCCATTTTTCCCATTGTCTTTGACTGTGTGGGTTTTACCATACACTGTAGTGTTTACCAACTGGCAGTCATTGTTACTACATTCTACGTACATATTATTTTCTTTTTTGCTACTTTTTTTCACTCGTTAACCGTCTTTTTGGTTACGATTCACGATTGTTTTTATTTTACGCTATCGCGAAAATATATTACTTTCGGTTCATTTTTTACACTATTTTTAAAGAAAAATCTATTTTGACGTCGTAATACAATGTACTATGCATATCACCGATATAATCTTTTATTGAATTATATAAAACATGTTTTAATTTAAGATTTATACTTTGTAAATAATAAACCGAGCAAAACGGGCATCTCACGACTTCAGTTACGATATTTACCGACATAAGCAGATGTAAACCGATCTTACAAAAAAAACGCGGGAAATGATTACAGTTGTACTACCTTAAATATCGCCACGATGTAATAATATGAAATGGCAATAACACGTTTGAACAATATGCAGATCTAACAAGAATGAAATTGATAACGATATGAAACGAGGTTGTGAATGTTAATTTTTGATTGTGAACTTTTTTGATTTGAACGATTGTGGCTCAATGACTTAATGTCTCAACTATCTAGGTCGTCTTATTATAATAGTTGCTTTGTATAAGACAAACATAGTCACATGTAATGACGGTTTGATGTATGTGTGAGGCATAGTTCATTCGCGCAAATGAATGTTTAGGATTGTATGCCGACTGCTACAGTGTGGCCAGACCACGTGGTCCGTAACGTCATTTTGGCTAGCACGTCAAGTTGAAAATTGTAAACATTGCCTTCGCTAAGAAACTTCAAATACACGTTAGTATCTTATTATTTACTCTATTTTGACGAAATGAAGCGCATGCTATGGGAATAGTTGAGCACTATTCCCGGTTATATAAATATTTGACACCAGATAAGTAGTTTAGTCTATCATTCGAGGCAAATTCCTAGTTTTTTCGTTACAATGCTAGCAAGCACGACAAGCACATTTTAAATCTTCCAAAAATATATATTTTATATTCCTTTGTGCAGTCCACTAATATATGCGGACGTGAATAATTCCATATAAAATGTGTTTTGTCCGAAACATATCTTAAAACACCGTCTAATGACATTTCTAATGAACACCAACAATTTGGCTAACACGACAAGCAACGAAATTAAAGGCAAGCACGACAAATGGATATTCGGCTGGAACGACTAGTATTTATAAGTGAAGAATTGGTAATTTCTAGGTTGTCAAATAATAAACATAAATTAATGAAATATATGTGTCCCTTGAGTAGTTCGTGTCTATTTACTGTCTTGTGAGATGTTGTGCCCTGTCCTGTATGCGTTCAGCCATGTATAATGTTTATATTAAAGAAATGTTAAGATTTTAAAACAGAACAAATTAACACAATCTGCACTTATAAATGACTACTGAATCGAAATTCAGACATGATGTCACCATAACTAAGACTCTTCGCCCATGAGGGATGAAGGGTCATGAATTTAATATTTATATAACCGAGAACAGTTTTTGTGTAAACGTTTAAACAAGTATGCATTCATGTTGAACATATTTGTGCGGTCAAAATATGCCTTTTATAGTTTATAGTCACTTTTTGATGATATACTACACTGCCTTTTCCCAAGTTGTTTTCATATACAGAAACATGTTGACTATATATTTGGAAAAATCGCAAAAGTGTCAAATAAAAATATGCCGACCAACCTTTTTTTGTGATGTAAATACAATAGATAAAACATTAAGTTAACAAAGAAAAATGAATATTGTTAACACATTCATATTTGTACTACATGTATAATTAGAACTTTATTGTTTCTTTTTAAACAATATTTATTGTTCCTTTGTAGGAATCATGACTGAGACCAAAAATCAACACTCAAACTCGGTAAGCGAAGCAAGCGTACCCAGACGAAAAGTCAGCAACACGAATGTCCAACGTGGATGTAATCTTGGATCAAAACCAAAGATGAAATATTCAATAAATTGAAATATGAATACAAAAACACGCATAATGTTTACTCATCACACAGTCGCAGTCGAAATGCTAGGTGAACATTAGGAGTACGGTGGGATAGTGCGAGAAGAAGTGAGAGCAAGTTGTTACCTGCTTATAGACTCGGACTCACATGAAATAAATTTAATCAGATACCCCCTTTCTGTAGAATTCCTTGTTTTAGAGGGATTGCAATCAAGTAGCTTGACTTTAGATAAAACAGACATTTAACTATATATTTATTCAAGTGCATAATGTGTTTTAATTTGTCCAGTATTTAATGTAATGGAAGTGCTTAATGTTTACTTCAGTCAAATAAATTTCAATGTTATGTACTTCTTGTCGCTTTTGTAAATCCGATTAATTGCAAATAATTACTAAAGCATCGATTATCATTGAGTCAAACGTTGCTTGTATAACTCTTAAAATGTTCCAAAACTATTACATATTTCAAATGTCAATGACAAAAGACAAAAGGTCATTTTATATATCGTGTGACAGAGATATTTGGGAAATTTGGGATATAGTAATGTTTAATATAACACATATGCTTATTTGACTTTGCTTTGTTCGTGTGATTTGCTCCATGCAGTTAAAGAACAACGAAGATTTGCTCCCTCTTTGTGAGAACCAAGTAAACGGATTTTGCATACATTTTGAACCGATTTGTTTTGTTTACATTCATTGTATTTCAGAAAAGAACACTACGCAGTATATGTTGTATGATTTTGTTTATTATTGAAACAATATTAAATGGCATCATTAAATCACACGTAAATCACAAACTAAATCACTTTTGCCATAATATAATTGTACCGCTAACAAAAAATAAAATGCAATAAAAATAAAGAAACGCAACAAGTAAACATCGTGGTATAAACAGATAAGATTAAAATGTTAATTATGACTGAGATTTGACGATAAAGCTATTTTCACAACTATTAAATCACGTGTAAATCACAAATAAATCACAGACAGGTGAAACCACGTATACAAGTCATTTGTGTTTATGCCCGTAGTACCTACAAAGTTAGCTGATATTTTTGTAAGGGGTTTTGCACACTCTGCAGACATGTGTTTTGTCTTCACTGTGTGTTTTCAGATGTTCTCGCATATGCGCCCGAGTACTTGTCTTGCGCTCACACTCTATCGCTCGAGAGCGCTATATGACAATGACTTGTTTCTCTGTTAGTGTTGTCTTGATTGAAATGCAGCCCTGCAACAGTTAAATGGTAACATCCCAACGTGTGATCTTTCATGATATACCAAATTGCGTCAGTGCTTATTTCCTCTGGCGCATATAGCACATATATATCGCGCTTCTGCCGTCATGCTGTGTATCTGAAAACATAAAATATGTTAAATCAAATACATATGCATTTTTTTGTCCCCCATCACTATAATGGGGGGGCATATTGTTTTTGCCCTGCCTGTTGGTTGGTTGATAGGTTTGTTTGTTTGTTTGTTTGCTCCAACTTTAACATTTTGCCATAACTTTTGCAATATTGAAGATAGCAACTTCATATTTTTCATGCATGTGTATCTCATGGAGCTGAACATTTTAAATGGTAAAAGGTCAAGGCCATCCTTCAAGGTCAAAGGTCAAATATACAGCTTCAAAGCGGCGCCGTAGCGGACATATTGTTTCTTACAAACATATATCTTGTTTATTCTGTTTTCACCGTGCTGTCACGGCCAGAGCATTAAAATCATATACATGTAATATATGTGTCATGTGTGTTACCAGGGGCGTAGATAACCTCCAACATTGGGGAGGCGGTCCAGTTTCTGTACTGGGGACATAAAGGGGTTTGTTTGAGAGTGTTGTCCTCTCCCATGGTTCCGAAACATTTTACAATTACAATTTATATGGTCCGTTTTAATGACGGAGTTTAAAAAGTGGTATGAGAAAAAATTACATTAACATTACATTCACAACACTAATATTTTATTACTGATGGGCTTGTTTAACACCTGAAATGGGAAGACTGTAATAAATAATCACATGAAAATACACAACAACCAATATAATATGACACAATTAGTAAAGAATATATTCACATTTCGAGCACTATTAAAATACTGAACCAGGATGAATAAATATTATAAAATTTGGTTAAATAAACAAAAATTAAGGCATAATTCATTTTAAAAGTCCCTAGAACTATATCCACGCCAAATTATTTACGTCTCAAGCTGAGTGGTGAGCGCATCCTCGTTGAAGTCGTCTCTGTAGAAGTCCAACACGCTCCGCAGATGAGTGACGTAGTCACCACCACGGGCGCAGCACACCAGAAGTTCTTGGAGGGATCTGTAGGTCTTGAAGCCTGGCTGAGCGAAACTGTCCTTGATACACGCGATCGAATGCTTCAAAGTAGACCTGGCGGTACCGATCACGTACTGTGGCTGGATACTCGTGGGACCCGGTCTCAACGTCATAGCGTTTCGGCACCTTGCGTCGCCTGGGAACCACTGGCTCTCCTACGTCGACGTCATCGAGCTTACTGTTGACGTCAACCCAAAACTTGTCGAAGGCATCGTCGGAGCGCTTTCTGGTCAATGTTTCCACCGTCATTGAAACAACTGCTTGACCCTCTGATGCGGGCATGTCCTTCTGTTGTAGGGTGCGGCTTAAGTTGTCTGTATGTCGCAGGATAATGTTATCCAGGTGGACACCAAAGAAGAGGTCGAAGCTCTCCATCTGGGACCGCACGCCTACTATCCTGGAACGGATCCCCGAGTCGTTGGTCTGCTCGTAGCAGGTGTCCCACAAGGTCTGTGACAAAGTGTAGTTGTCTAAGACACTTCGCAGGCTTGCTGCACGCACTGTCCATCTCGTGGGGTACAGTATACGGAACCCAGGGGTATCGGGGCTCATCTCCTCCTTCAGGGTCTGAAAGGTACTGTCCCTCTTTGGTGAATATATAATCAGTTTGGAGACTTCATGCACCGTATCCATGGTATCGCGCAAGAGCTTGCACTGACGTACACAGTCCCCAACAGCCAGATTGAGCGCATGTCCGTAGCAATGCGTGAACACAGCTCGCTCCTCCTTGGCTAAGATGTTGGTCGGCACACCACGCCTCGCTCCGGTCATGTTTCTGGCCCCGTCATAACACTGCCCTCTGCACTGGCTCAAGGATAGATTCATTCTTAGAAGAGTGTCTTCTATGACCGACGTCAGTGTAGTGGAATCAATAGAATGTACTTGGTGAAGCCCAACAAAGTCCTCGTTCACATTAAAGTCCTTGTCCACGTGTCTGAAGACTAACACCACTTGTTCTCGGTTGGACTTATCTGTTGTCTCGTCAGCCATGATCGTGTTTTGATGTCGCTGGCCACTTTACGGAGGATGCGCAGTGTCATGAGCTGGAGTACTTCACTCTGGATTTTAGGGGCGACAAACTTGTCCCGCTCCCGTTCCAGCCACGCGAGGAGAGAGCTGTCCGTCTCCCCGTGGTGTTGTAGAAGATGCATAAGGTTTCCCTCTTCGCCGTCATGCCCACGTAGCGCGATGCCCTGGCGTGCGAGGAACCGTATGCTGCGTAGTATTTTTAGCAGCTGCGTCCAGTTGTCGGCCTTCTCCTTGGCGTACCCTCCTGACAGCGTCTCACCCACATCACGCGTAGTTGCGGGATGCGTCACCAGTCGCTCGATCGCCTCCTTGTGACACTCGCTGCCGTCGTGCGTCCGGAACTTTACGTGACCCTGTTTCCAGTTAGAAAAGCCTTCACTTATGAAGCTGCCGTCCACCTTCGTGTTGCCGATCTTACCCGTCTTCTTAACCACCATGCAGAGATGGCAGACCGCAAGGTCCTGGCTCTGAAAATAATAACATTGTTTATGTAGTAAATTTTGTGTTGAATATTAATGATAATAATCAAACAAACATTATTAAGCAACAATACAAGTATTGTTTGTATTTTTTCTGAATTTCGTTTGTATTTAGATCGACGTTAGGTTCATGAAAGGTAAGAACGGTCGCAAATTAAAATTTAAAACTAATATAAATACCTCATCGTAGTTGAGCTATGTGTACGAATCAAACCAACTAGATTGGAATGAACGCTGTTCTGGCTTTTTCTCCCCGTAAGAACGCCTAGGAAAAGAAAAATTTCGAGGCTGATTTCCCAGCAAACAATTTACGTTGTACCAACGTTGCACCACCGTCAGATTCCAACTTTGGTGGAAGGTTGGGTGGTGATTGATTTTGCAAGCTATTGCATCGTCATTTTCCCAACGTTGTACCAACGTTGCACCACCGTCAGATTCCACCGTTGGGAGAAGGTTGGGTGGAGGTTGATTTTGCAAACTTTTGCGTCGTCATTTTTCAACGCTGACCCAACGTCGGATTCTAACTAAATCTCAACCAAAATACAACCTTCTTCCAACCTCTCCACAACCTTCTCCCAACCTCCCTGCAACCTTCTTCAAACCAAATAACTATCTCACAACGTCCCTGCAGCCAAAATGAAACCATCTCATAACCTCCCTGCAACCTTCTCC
This sequence comes from Dreissena polymorpha, assembly GCF_020536995.1. NCBI lineage: Eukaryota > Metazoa > Mollusca > Bivalvia > Myida > Dreissenidae > Dreissena > Dreissena polymorpha. The sequence continues at coordinate 13,625,308 of NC_068368.1, read as the reverse complement.
AAACCCAAACACAACCTTTCCTCAACCAAGTGACTACCATGCAACCTACCCGCAACCTTCTCCCAACCTCCATGAAACTAAAATTCAACCATTCTCAAACCTCCCTACGACCAAATAACTATCGTGCAACCTCCCTGCAAGCAAAACCTAACCTTCCTAAAACTTAGCTCCCGAACAAAATACAACCTGAAAATCAAAGTGTACAACCTCCCTACAAAATCTTTCTTCCAAACCGATAATGAAATAACAAAAACCTTGTTTTCACATGTAATTTTCCAAAGAGGATTTTGACAGACATTCCAATGACCACATATTTACATAATTATCTGGTTGCAAAATGTACTTCTTTAAAAGAAAACGAACAAACAATACATTTTATGTACTTCTTCCAAGAAGTATATTCATTACAGATCTCTACAGACATTGTCAATTCATAAAATTTAATTAAATTAATAACATTCACATGGCATATCTATCAAAGCAATGTTATGACTTAGAACACAATGGGCCTGGATCGCTCACAAAAGTCCTTTAAATAAGTAATACAATACAGACTAAATCTGAAAGAAATCGACCCAGCAGTTCATGATTCTAGTACAGATCATACAATACACCTTACAACATTTAACAATTGGAAAACAATTATCACAGGTTTTGGATCACAATGGATTGATATATCACATTTTGAATATCACAGTCAAAGTTAAAAAATAAAATTGAGTTACAAGTAACTAGTCAGTATATTTGGCAGAGATCTGAAATAACAAGAAGTTACAAGATGTTGAAATCAAGACATGATATATATACCACAGGATGTCTCCTGAAAGATTTGCAACTTATTTCCAATGGTGTCCTATAGATGGGTGGCAAAGGTACACCAATGGGGGCATTAATACGCATAAACATATCATTCATTTAAACTTGAGACTAACGTCTTGAGAGACTATTATGGAGTTTGAGATTTCAAACGTGTATTGAAATTTAAATGTTCGTTGTAACATTTTCATTATATGTTTAAACAAGTGTCTAGCACATGTTTGCTATAAATATAGTAAGAACACATAGTTATTTACAAGTTATGGATCAATACAATACAAAATCTTGGCATCCTACACGTTGTTATTAAACGTTAAAATAAACATGTAAAATAAGAATGTTTAAACCAAACCAATCACCAACAGTAATAGTAGCAAACTTATTTTTAGACGCTGGCCACTTTACGGAGGATGCGCAGTGTCATGAGCTGGAGTACTTCACTCTGGATTTTAGGGGCGACAAACTTGTCCCGCTCCCGTTCCAGCCACGCGAGGAGAGAGCTGTCCGTCTCCCCGTGGTGTTGTAGAAGATGCATAAGGTTTCCCTCTTCGCCGTCATGCCCACGTAGCGCGATGCCCTGGCGTGCGAGGAACCGTATGCTGCGTAGTATTTTTAGCAGCTGCGTCCAGTTGTCGGCCTTCTCCTTGGCGTACCCTCCTGACAGCGTCTCACCCACATCACGCGTAGTTGCGGGATGCGTCACCAGTCGCTCGATCGCCTCCTTGTGACACTCGCTGCCGTCGTGCGTCCGGAACTTTACGTGACCCTGTTTCCAGTTAGAAAAGCCTTCACTTATGAAGCTGCCGTCCACCTTCGTGTTGCCGATCTTACCCGTCTTCTTAACCACCATGCAGAGATGGCAGACCGCAAGGTCCTGGCTCTGAAAATAATAACATTGTTTATGTAGTAAATTTTGTGTTGAATATTAATGATAATAATCAAACAAACATTATTAAGCAACAATACAAGTATTGTTTGTATTTTTTCTGAATTTCGTTTGTATTTAGATCGACGTTAGGTTCATGAAAGGTAAGAACGGTCGCAAATTAAAATTTAAAACTAATATAAATACCTCATCGTAGTTGAGCTATGTGTACGAATCAAACCAACTAGATTGGAATGAACGCTGTTCTGGCTTTTTCTCCCCGTAAGAACGCCTAGGAAAAGAAAAATTTCGAGGCTGATTTCCCAGCAAACAATTTACGTTGTACCAACGTTGCACCACCGTCAGATATCAACTTTGGTGGAAGGTTGGGTGGTGATTGATTTTGCAAGCTATTGCATCGTCATTTTCCCAACGTTGTACCAACGTTGCACCACCGTCAGATTCCACCGTTGGGAGAAGGTTGGGTGGAGGTTGATTTTGCAAACTTTTGCGTCGTCATTTTTCAACGCTGACCCAACGTCGGATTCTAACTAAATCTCAACCAAAATACAACCTTCTTCCAACCTCTCCACAACCTTCTCCCAACCTCCCTGCAACCTTCTTCAAACCAAATAACTATCTCACAACGTCCCTGCAGCCAAAATGAAACCATCTCATAACCTCCCTGCAACCTTCTCCAAACCCAAACACAACCTTTCCTCAACCAAGTGACTACCATGCAACCTACCCGCAACCTTCTCCCAACCTCCATGAAACTAAAATTCAACCATTCTCAAACCTCCCTACGACCAAATAACTATCGTGCAACCTCCCTGCAAGCAAAACCTAACCTTCCTAAAACTTAGCTCCCGAACAAAATACAACCTGAAAATCAAAGTGTACAACCTCCCTACAAAATCTTTCTTCCAAACCGATAATGAAATAACAAAAACCTTGTTTTCACATGTAATTTTCCAAAGAGGATTTTGACAGACATTCCAATGACCACATATTTACATAATTATCTGGTTGCAAAATGTACTTCTTTAAAAGAAAACGAACAAACAATACATTTTATGTACTTCTTCCAAGAAGTATATTCATTACAGATCTCTACAGACATTGTCAATTCATAAAATTTAATTAAATTAATAACATTCACATGGCATATCTATCAAAGCAATGTTATGACTTAGAACACAATGGGCCTGGATCGCTCACAAAAGTCCTTTAAATAAGTAATACAATACAGACTAAATCTGAAAGAAATCGACCCAGCAGTTCATGATTCTAGTACAGATCATACAATACACCTTACAACATTTAACAATTGGAAAACAATTATCACAGGTTTTGGATCACAATGGATTGATATATCACATTTTGAATATCACAGTCAAAGTTAAAAAATAAAATTGAGTTACAAGTAACTAGTCAGTATATTTGGCAGAGATCTGAAATAACAAGAAGTTACAAGATGTTGAAATCAAGACATGATATATATACCACAGGATGTCTCCTGAAAGATTTGCAACTTATTTCCAATGGTGTCCTATAGATGGGTGGCAAAGGTACACCAATGGGGGCATTATTACGCATAAACATATCATTCATTTAAACTTGAGACTAACGTCTTGAGAGACTATTATGGAGTTTGAGATTTCAAACGTGTATTGAAATTTAAATGTTCGTTGTAACATTTTCATTATATGTTTAAACAAGTGTCTAGCACATGTTTGCTATAAATATAGTAAGAACACATAGTTATTTACAAGTTATGGATCAATACAATACAAAATCTTGGCATCCTACACGTTGTTATTAAACGTTAAAATAAACATGTAAAATAAGAATGTTTAAACCAAACCAATCACCAACAGTAATAGTAGCAAACTTATTTTTAGACGCTTGATTGCACCTATAACCACAAAACATTTATCCGCAAAATCATCCTAAGCGCAAAAAGAATCCTAAATGTGCCATTTTAAAGACAATTGTAAATGTATTTTTTGCCACCTCCTATCCTGTTTGGGGCGTATTTTAGATGGTAGCTGATGTTCTCCTTGATTGTGTGTTCTGTCACATTCTCTGTGTTCCATTTCATGGCACTAGCTGAATAAAAGAATTGTTTTACATTTTTTTTCATTTGTACATTGTTAAAGCTGCCTTTATTCATTATAATCTATAATTTACTTATATCATAAATGTTGTCCTGGGAATGTAATATAACTTTCATTTTTATTTTATTTACAGTTCGCGCTTCAACAAAAAAGGTATATTCTATGAATATCTTTATGTTTCTATATTATGCCGCAGCCACACACACAGATATGCCACGGGATTACACTACGCCGCGGATTCGATCCGGTGTCATTCGTGGCAATCTTAGTGGTCTGTAGCTGTCAGTATTGTCTCTGTAGATATCGATAGTCATACGTAGTAGCACTTGCCTGTCCATGACAAATTTTGAACATGTTCACAAATTTACTACCGATCAAACAGATGTAGCTCATCCCTACTAACTGTAACAGAAAGTACTGATTCGTTTTAGTCTGTGTTTAAAATTTAAATTGTACGCATTTGTTAAAATTAATCTGTGTCAGCTCAGTATCTAATCGTGTCGTACCATAATAAATTAATTCAAAACAATATCATTCGAAGTTATGTGAAAACATTAGTCACACCGTAGTTCATGATCTGTATATATAATATCACGGACTTGGACACTTAAAGGGTCATCCGTGAGATTTAATCCGCAGTGGAACTGACAATGGCATCCGTGAATATGTGACTGAGGCATAAGCCTGGCATGTGTTTTGTACTTATACTTTAAAGGCAAATAAACATACCAATTACAACTGTGAATTTCTGATGAATCGAACGAGAGGTTCCCTTTAACTCCCTTTGAGTTAAATTTACACCTCAGTCTTCTAGACATCTATCTGCAATAGTAAATATACAAGTCAACATATGAATTAATTTCACTTAATAAACACTAGTAAGAAAGCAAATAGAGATTTAAGAAACACAGTAAGAGTTATTGACTATTCCAGGTGTTTGAAAGCATTCATTTAGAGAAGGTAGGTAATTTTAACAAAACCTTGATGGAAGTATGGTTATGACAGTGAACAAATAACACACCAAACATGGTCTTCAAACAGCTCAATGCAAATTAAAATGATAAACAAGACTATTGCCAAGCAATATCAGTCCCTTATCGGTGAAACTCCTTCATTTTCAGCAATATTTCTAGTCTATTTTTGGCGTAGGAACAAAATTAAATGACATGCATAATCTCTATATTGCCATCTATTTATGTTTCAAGTTTTATGAAAAAAATACGAATAACTTTTAAAGTTATCGCAGGATCGACAATTTTTAGCAATATTTCTAATCTATTTGTTGCCATAGCAACCATAATATTCGACGTAGGAACACAATTAAATGACGTGCATAATCTCCATATTGCCATCTGTCAATGTTTCATGAAAAAATATTGAGAACTTTTAAAGTTAGCGAAGGATGCAGAAAAGTGTGACGGACTGGCAGACTGACTGACTGACAGACACACAGAGCGCAAACCAAACGTCCCCTCCGGTTTTACCGGTAGGGGACAATAACAAACAAGTTGTATGTGATACCTTTCTAATATGATCTGCAAAGTCTTCTTCGTATTTGATCCACCAATCAGTGAAAGATGATTAACCTGAAAGAATTATACATGTGATTAGTATGTGTTTTAGGGCTGCAAAAACATGCTAATTAACCTGAATGACAGCATAATTTTGGTGTGGATTAATTGAACATGCTTATTTCAAAAGTTCCTGCATCTCTTAATTAAGGGCAAGATTTCATATATATTCAAAATATGAATGGCAATCACTGTAGTTTTAAACAGCATACGGCACAGAATATTAATTGCTTGTCATAGTAGGTTGTGCCTATTTCCCCGGCCAGTACCATCTCCATCCTGTACATCGGCGACTTATATATTCGTATATCCCAAAACACATATTTGCAAAAATTGTGAAGAGAATTCAGGTACGTTTCTGCCGCCTTGCATTAAATTAGTATTAAAACTGACACAGATTTAAGGACCTGATGTATTGTAACTATTTGAATAACCAAATACTACATGAGAATGTTTCAAATCTTGCAAAAATATATTATGGACAAAAAGTTACAAAATTACAGTAAATTATTATAGGCGTTTTAGCGAACTCTAGCGGTGTTAGTTCTAGGCTCGAATGGCTTCCACAACTCTAAAATGCGGCATTTTATTTTTTACTACGGTCGCTCACCCAGAGTTAGGAGGAATGCCTGTATGAAAACGTACCTGAATAACATCTATCATGAAAAAATGGCCTGTATATATTGAACAACGGTTAAAACATCATGTAGCACTATTTACAGTAGAATAATGAATATAGTCCAAATTTACAACACAAACATGAAATTTACCATGCGAATGACCGTTAACATTGAATTGTTTGCACACATGATATTCAAATCAGCGGGACGTCATACGTGCCAGAAATTTGTGAATGAAATTATCGATAATTTCTTTTTTTCAATGAAATAATCTAATGTTAAAGTGGCACTTGTGTAAAAAAGACTTAAATCCATTTATCAAATTCCACGTGGTTACGTTTACAAAAAACTGTTGAAACGGATCCAATTTTGAAGGCGGAGTTACGAGCTTTTGACATGTCATTTGAAAACATTGCAACATTTAATTTGCGGTCATGAATAAAAAAAATTATGACCTCTTCGTAACATAAAATTATAAAGGTATTGTTTAATTAATTATCGTAATTTGCATGTTTATATTTGACAGATGGAAAATTTAATGACTAAACTATCAATAAATAATTTTTTCGCCCTGTATTACTAATGGAAAATTTAAATGCGAGTGTACCAGATGACTGGCACGATAAAAATATGTTTTCGCATAGGAATTGTCTCCAGCTCGAAAATTATAAAACACCATAGAATACGTGAAAGCTGGAGTTCTGCAGCTATTGACCTTTTTGCCGAACCATAAAGGGAACACTAAATGCCGGTTTCACGGGCCAAAACAAGGGGGGGGGGGGGAGATCCGCGTGTATATTGACATATCAGTGGAAAATTAAACATATAATTTATATCTGATAATAAAGCTAATCAACATAAACATCTGTTCCAATTAATTTCATTCTAGATTGTTTATCAACTAAACAGACAACAGCAAATTAAAAGAAATTTTGATTACAATTGATTTATTTAAGTTAGGGACAGGTGAGAATTTGCGGTAGAACATCGTCAGTTCAGTACTATACCCCACCCACTTTCAGACATTGGACTTTCATTTTAAATGACGGTCGGTATGCTGTTATTTTGGCATACTCATGCATCATGCATAAACACACATGATTACTTTGAATACCTGTCTTTCCTGGTCAATTAAGTTCTCTCTTTTTCGTTGAATCGGAGGTTTTTCTTTTGATGATTTTTCTCATTCGGTTTTTGAAAATTCCGGTTCTCTAAGAGAATGCGCCACAGTTTCGCATTTTAGTTTTCATTGTTTTACATGCGTTAACCATCGTTTTTTTTACAGAATAAGACACAATAACATATTTAAACATTGAGTTTTTCACTTTTATTAAAAAAATTATTCTAATTAAAACATAATAAATTATGTACGAAACTGTGACTTGAAATGAAGCTCCACCTATTTATATATGTTGCAGGGGAGTTAATTACTAAATAAGGCACCTGAAGATATGTAGCGATTACTGTACAAGTTATTTACCCTTTCTTTCATATATTTGGAATGATTTAAACCACCCCGGTTGGGTGATCGTCAAGGTTTACTTTTACCAATATATAACGTTGGTACAACGTTGATTACTGACGTTGTATTGATGTAAGAATTTTAACGTTGTATCAACGTTGGCATTTGGTTGATACCCAACCGACCACAATCCGACCATAACCTGACGTTGTATTGACGACGCATGTTTGCTGGGTAGGAATGCTCATTTTGAACATGAAACAATTACATGTAAAGCATAACTGTTATGCTTAGAGAACAAAAAATATTTTCAATCAAATAAATGTTTTTCACGCGTATATTTACTCAAAAGTGTTTTAAGTGGCGGTTACCTTTAAATTAAAGCGAACAATTAAAGTTAAAAGAATAGCCTGTCCTTAATCAAAACACCGACAGTGCAATCACGGAAAAGAACAATAAAACAATCAACACGATGACATTTACCCGGGCCCCTGGTTTATGACACCTAACAAGCGATATGGACACATCACTATTGGCAATCTCGGATCAGACGGAAAGGGGACACATGACTTTTGCACTGACGGTGCGTGATTACAAAAATACTGGTTGTGGAGAGGCGTTTTGGGGGGATTTTACGCCTTATTTATATAACGATGACTAGCCGAAATATTGGGGAGGCGGCCGCCTCCCCTGCCTTCCCATTATCTACGCCTATGGTTACCGTTTCAAATATTTCATCCACTTAACCATATATAATAACAAGACAACGGGCATTACTAAATCTACATGTTAAAGCATATAAAGTCAACGTTTACAACAGTACAGTTTAATCCTTGTAATGGCCTTAACAGTTGGAAAGAACATGGACAACCAACAGTAGGATCAATCGAAAGCCAAGTTAACTGCAATCCGATCGATATATCACCTGTTATAAATCTATATGTGTGCATTGAGTATTGTTTTATCAAAACGTAAATAAATATGCTAGTCACCAAATTTTACTAATAGAATCCTACCAAAAATACAATTGCAAATATATGTCATCATCTTTCACTAAAGTATACAACGATCAAAGAAACATGTGTTGACATGTTGCGTCAATTGTGCCATTTTATATCTGTTCGTCTTAACGATAGTGGAGTTATTGTGGACTGTTCATCGAAATCAAAAGATTAAATTGAAACCAGACTCCAGAAGGGTGTGTCAGACAGTCTCCAGATTAAGTTGGAACTTTTTGTCAAACATATAGTCTCTCTATCAGATTCAGAGTATTGTTTTTTTGTGAAAGTTTCTCATTTTTAAAGCACTTGTGCAAGACAGCATCGAAGCTATTGTATGTGTTGTGTTTTATGTGCCGGATCAAGGAAATGTTTTGAAATTCTAATTATATTTTTGTTTATTAACTCGACAATAACATCACTTCAGAAACATAGTTTATAACAACTGGTCGTTTTAGCCGAATATCGACTTTTCGTGCTTGCCTTGAATTTCGTTGCTGGTCGTGTTTGCGAAATTGTTGATGTACATTAGAAATGTCATTATATGGTGTTTTAAGATATTTTTCGGACAAAACACATTTTATATGGAATTATTTACGTCCGCATATATAAGTACACTGCAAAAATGAATATAAAACGGATATTTTGGAAGATTTAAAATGTGCTTGTCGTGCCTGCGTGCATTATAGCGTAAAAACTAGAAATTTGCCTCGAATGATAGACCAAACCTCTCCTCTGGTGTCAAATATTTATATAACCGGGAATAGTGCTCAAATTTACCCATAGCCTGCGCTTTATTTCGTCAAAAAAAAAGTAAATAATAAGATAGTTACCTGTATTTGAAGTTTCTTAGCAATGTTTACAATTTTCTACTTGCCGTGCTAGCAACTATGACGTAACGGACCACGTGGTATGGCCACACTGTGCTATTTATATCTGTATATTTTCCTTCAATTTTCGTCAATTGAAGAACAGCGGTTTTAACTATTTGCAAATTTGCAACATATTCAAGTAATACTGAACATTCTTAGAAGCTGCGTGTTTCCACTTGTATTTCCTGCGACCCTTATGTTTTTTGCTTTCCCGGTTGAAACGGATATATTAATGCATTAGTCATTACATGAACTTAATTAACGTTCAAATATAACGAAATAATATGGATCGATATAATTCTTTTTTAAGTAGGACAGACGTTATTAATGTTATTCAACGATGAGTTTTTTTGCGTTAGCGGCAATGTTACCGAAATCTTCATTTTCCTGATGTATTCAATACAATGTGAAATGTGTAAGTACGTGTGCTATACCATAATATTTGGTTGAAATACGTGATAGTTATACGGCTGATGAAAATATTAGAAGACAACAACTAACCGTTCAATTAACTGAGTAAGATTCATATAAAGGTCATGTGATTATTGTATTAGACAAGTCAAAACCGAAATCTATATTATGTCATAAACAACATCACATGGTCATAAATATTCTGCTCGATAACATAGTTTAAAGGTGCTTTCCAACAGATAAAGCGTCGTATCGACGCGAAACGATATTTTGAATTACAACGAGGATTGCTTATATAGCTATAAAATACATCCACTGAAAACATGCGCGTGGATGGTCGAGAGGTCTCGGCGGGAGGCATTTTACTCCAGGACTCCAGGAATCCAGGGGTCAGTGGTTCGCGCCCTGTTGAGGTGTACTTTTTTTCGTTTTTTAAATTGTATTCTTTTTTTGTACAGGGGATTTGTAGTTCAAATGTTTAAATATATCACTATAAAGCATTTAAAGCATTTAATGACAAGCTTCAATACATGCCAAAATCTGTAGGACGGCCCCTTTAAAAATAGCTTTGATGGGAAACATACAGTTTTTATTAATATTAAAGCAATCGTTCTTACCACAAGTTGATTTATCTACTGTAAACAATTAATTAAATAATATTTGTAATAATCGATAAACAAGAAAATTTCGTTCGCTTTTGTGGACATAGTGCAACAATGATCTTTATCTGTTTATAAAGTTTCACTCTGTAGCTTTGAAATTCATGAATGAGTGTAAATGAAACATAAGTAGAGCATGTATCAAGTTACACAGAATGACTGTCGTTGGAGCTGACGTATACCAAATCATTACCGTCCTTAAAAAACTGAAATAATTGTGCATGTTATTTTATTTATAAAACGACGTTGAAGATACCAAATCATTCCGTTTGCGATGAACGAATAATAACACGGGCCAAATATAGTTTAAAGATATATAAATATATTTATACATATCTCTCATTTTAATACCAATAAATTTCAGCAAAAAACGACATGAACACATGCAGTTTCTGGTTAATACATCATTGTTAATTATGTATAAATGCATGTATTTATTGATATATTTATTCACTTATGTATTGATTTATTAAACTAATTGATAGAATAATGGTACATTTATCCAAGAAAAAAAAAAAAAAAAAAAAAAATATATATATATATATATATATATATATATATATATATATTATTAGTATATTCTTAAATCTTTTTCTTAGAGAAGGGATGTAGTTTACACTTGTTCGTAATTTCATTTCGTCGTTAATCATAACGTTGTAACTCTGTTGGTCTGGTCTTTTATCTTGCATTGAGTTATAACATAGTAATGAAATTGAATGCGTTTTAATTCCCCTTTATTATTGTTTAGTTTTAGTTGCAATATCATGAGGTTAAATTTTATTTTCACTTAAATGTGTCATGAATATTGTTGGGCCAAGTGTGAGTTTGAGCGCTCTAAAACCGGTTTAAACCCCCATGCTTCGCATTGACCGTTCCAAGGCGGCTGCACCAGCTTTATTTGTCCATGTGTGTATGCTGTTTCGTATTGTGTTGTAACGTACTGTATTTGCAATCGGTCACTTGCATTTAATATATGACCAACTAAGCAGCTGGAGTTTCACTTCTTTATATATATTTATTTATTTGTGAATTTATAATACTTACTTATAGACAAAGTATGCATTACGTCAGGAACAGTTATTAATAAATCAAAAATATGTTATATCGTTCTTGCAATTAATTACTAGTTCAATTAGCAGTAGAAATAGTAGTAGTAAGTAAAGGTGTTAGTAACATTAGCAGCAGTATCAGGAACGCAGTTGCAGAAGCAGTAGTATAAGGAGTAGATATTGGAGTAGTTATTGGTTTTGTTATTATTCTTAATGATGACAATGAAGCTGATTATGTTGTTGTTATCGTTATTGTTGTTATTGTCGTTGTTTTCAATACATGTTTCTTATAGTTCCAGTCTCACCAGTAGTTGTATTGTGTAAACAATCAGTAACAATAAGAAGTATAGTAAACACATTTAGCGCAATTGATTTAAGTGGTGAACATTATTATTTTACTTCAGTGATTATTGCCGTTACCCAGCTATGATGGGCTCTTCCGGTGCCGAAGAAAGACCGGAATAAGATTCACATTAAAGATAAGGTTGTGGAGATGGAAACATGGAACAAGCATTTAACGAGGCTAAGCGAGGACTAGAAGCATATACAGAACAACAGTGTGAGTTAAAGCAGTATTACCTTCCGTTGCTCTTAAGATACTCAAAGTAAAAGCCACTGGTCGGGTCCAGTATTAACAAAGATCGTTCGGGAAATCGTTACTTCAGTTGTATCTAAGTGTTACGTTAATTTAAAAAGTCAAACTGTGTTAATGATAGAAAGAAAAAAATAAATCAAAAGCCTACACGAAATACTTGTCTGAATCATAGGAAAATAATGTTTTGTATATAAGTGCACTTTAGATCGCATCTACTTCACGTGTTTGTTTTCGTCTGCACAGGACATTTGAAGATTTCTGTCATTTAACATAAGTATTGACGTTTGACTTAACTTAGCCAAACGTCGTTAACATTTAAATCTTTACATCTCATTGGTAACAAGCATCTGTTGTAAGTCTTAGCAGTACAACAAACACTTTAATTTTCTTTTTCAAAGCTTCATGCTCGACGAAAATTGCACTAGGCCCATCTTACCTTACAAACCGGGCAAACTTAGCAAAGGACCAAATGTTTGTATTGAGGTTCATGATTATCATAAAAAATACTTTTTACATTGAAGCATTATTTTTGTATTTTTAACGGGTTAACTTAAATGTGTCTTATTTCGCGTGTTAGTATATTTCAGTATTGTTAAATGAAGTTGCTGTTCATTTAAATCAAGTATTGCATTGTACTGCACTCTTTATTTATGTATATTTGAGCCATCATGATGCTTCATAAATCCTTTAATTTGGCCCTTAACGTGAAAAACTTATTCAATTTGCGACCCAAAAACATTTTTAGCAGTTATTTATTGAACAAGAAATCAACAATAAAACACGGTTTTCTTCATTATTTTTGTTTTAGAAGTGCTAATTGTAACACCGCAATAAAAATAATCTAAATGTGATTTAACTTCAATATGTGACTCTCCAAAAATTGCCATGTCATCAGAAAATAGTAGTAAAATCAAGACAATATCATCTATAATCATACCAGGGTTAAGTTGTCTGGTATGTTAAGTTCAAGGTCTTCAACTAATAAGGTGAACGAAATCGTCGACATCGCCGCCCTTGTCACAGTTGAAGTGAAATTATGCGCATCTACCCGTATATGCTATGTTTATAGGTGGCTATCCCAACCGTTGCTTATTTGTGGTGTTTTCACTTCGTATACACATTTTTTTTATAAATGCAGCATTAACATACTAAAACAATATCCCAGAAAGAGAAAAATAATGCTTTGAATATCAACCGTACTTTCGTTTTGACAACTGACAACAGAAATAATTCGATGTACGATGTAAATCTAAATTAAGTTTTAGTGCAGATTCGTTCATACGTCACACGAACACTAACTCCGGTCCTAATAAAAAGACAGTCCCTCTCGGCTCTAAGGACTGTACATTTATTTAAAATATCGAATATAATATATACCTTTTATAAACAACTGGAAGAAAGATGAGTTGCAGATAATTAGTCAGTTACCACATTTTAACTAACTCCTTTGATCTGTTAATTATTTTAAGCTCAATTCAACTGTAAAAAATGCACATAATATCACTTTAATCCGCATACCTAAAATAATCTGATTAAGAAGAACATGATTTAACACGTGACTCAACGATCGCACGCATATCCTTGGCTACTCTGAGAAATGTATCTTTCATACCAGACTTTAACATTTTCAATGTGTACAATCGCCATCAATATACGTATGGCGTCAGCAGTTAAATAACCTAAATACGATCTATGCATCCAACATAATAGTGTTTACATGCTAAATCTACATCTACATCGTTCAAATAAGCCGTCTAAAGGTTGACTTTTACGCGACGAGTGATGAGAGAAAAAGGATAAAGAATGGAACATAGTAAAGTAAGAAGAACTTGAAAGTTAACAGACAGAAGTAGAGTAAAGCAGAGTCACAAGATAACTTTCACCCCTTTCCCTTATGCCTATCCGACCATTGTTTTGCCGCTGGGATGTTTGCACCTCAACCGGCACATTCACGAGGGGTCAGTAGGAGCAACATTTCAAAAGGTTAAACAGGTCATGTTCGTTTAATTAAAAGCGTTTTTAGATCATATGAAAAGCAGCTACACATATTTGTATGCGCCTTTTATAACTGGGTTTTATATAACTCATCTACAATCGGAATCATGGCATGACTTTGTGAAACTGATTTATAAAAGAAAACAAATACACTACAAATTTCAAGTAGTCGCAATAGTCCGACTCAAGTTACATACCCTCCTGGTCGCTAGGAATTACAACTGGTGAAGGTTTTTTTTATATAAACTCGCCAGGAATGCAGGTGATACTTAATCGGTAATATGAGGTTTAATAAGCTACGTACAATGTTTTCTGGCCAAAAGAAACACAAAATATAATAAATATATCTGTATTGTCAGTCAAAATTAAAACTACTTATGTGATACGGTGAGCTTACATAATATTTATTGTGCTGCAAGTATGAACTTATAAAGCATTAGGGATGATCTAATAATTCAGTCACCGTTGAAGATTATGAAAGTATATGCCACAGTCTAAATTGTTATGAATGGCATTGATCCAGTAACCGGTGTGATCACAATAAAATAAGATTGCATTACGTTTTCAAAAACTTGGTGTCATTAAACACTTCATAGAAAATGCGAGGAAAATGTAAACGATGTGAACAATCTAATTCTGCGTGAATAATAGAATTCCCTTGCTTATATATGTGAATTATGAGATCTTATTTTGCACAAAGTGACAAATGATTCCTGAAATGTGCACATACCTGTATATGAGTGTTTGACGAACGAACACACCACTTGCAACATGTGTCACCCAAGTGCAAGATTGCCACTGTATACCATAGCACGTGACGTCACTACGTTATTGTCACTAGATTATTAAGACCCGGCAGTTGAACAATTCAAGAATTTAACTTTATTTTTGTAAACCAATTTTGCGTAGTTATATTTATAGCTCACAACAAAATAGGACATTATCCAATTGTGTTAACACATTCGATAATAGATTTAAATTTGTTGTCGCATGTACGGGTTCTTTCCAATATCGCCTTTTTATGTTCAAATGTTCAATGAACGTTTTAGCAACACTACAAATAAGTCCATGTTGAACATGATGACTAAATTAATTTTAACTTGATTGCTGAAACCCGATTGTAAACTTATAGAAGACTTTTGAATTATTTGGAAAATCAATATCGCGTAGTTATACATGTATTTATAGCTCATAAGCGAATGGGACATAATTCCATTTTGTTTTCACGTTAGATAATATATTTGTTAAAGATCTATTCGTCGCATGTACAGGTTTTTTAAATATCGCTACTTTATGATAATGTTCAATCGCATATGAAACGTGTAGACAGCACTATAAATAGGCCCATATAGATGCTCACTTTTTTTAACATAGCAGTGAACGGTATTATTTGAGGCAGCGGCGCCTCAAGGGTACCAAGTGTGAGAGAAGACTTAGGTCATTCTGAATCATTCTCGGATTTGTAAAGTCACAATTGCATGTTATTTATTTTAAATAGTTCTATTACTTTTACTACTCGAAAATTTTCGAAAATCGGAAAATATCCCCCTGACGAATCAAACATGGATTATTTAAGTTATTGAAATAAAAAAAATCACTTCTTAGAATTCTTGAGAACAGTTTGCTATTTTGATTAATTTTATTTAACCCGTGTGGTGTACTTAGTGAAGCAAATGACTAAATTTTGAGGACAACGAATTCCCTGAAAGCTTTTAGACCCAATAAACTCGGAAAGAATTATACAAAAAGTAATACATGTCAAGTACTCATATATAATTTGTATTAATTATTAAATATTATATAATATTTTTAAGCACACAAACACGAATAATAATATTCTGAACAATCAAAAATCGCACTTTTTGAAAGCAAGAGATTAAAGTGTGGCGCGTTATTTGTGTAGATTATAATGCATACGTAATTTACATAACCCCCACCCCTGTCCTCAACAAATTGCGACGTTCGGCTTAATCAATTGTCAACGCTCCGTTTTTTAATTACAGTTTATTTTAGTATATGAAATATCATTAACATTCCATAAACAATTACAATGACAACCGACACCCTCGTCGTGCATTGAAAATACCACTGCGAATATTTTACGGAAATAATCATTCACACGGTTATATTCAGTTTTAAGTGATAATGCATTTTACATTAATAGGAAAAAACCACTATTATGATGAGGATCCTACACACAGATCGATATTTGATGTGAAGTGTTAAAGGACTATTAGTTATATCGTTAGCCGTTTTGTCGTCCCGCGATTAGAATATTTTTGCATACAGTATGCTCCTTTAACCTACCTATAATAACTTGACCTTGGAAATAGATACATTGTTCAATACGCCCCAGGGGAACCTCGTCGATAGTGGTACAAGAAGACTTTTCTGAAAGGGTGAAAGTACATAGACGTGAGCTTGGAAAGCGATTGGTAGAGAAACGACAACAAGGAAAGTACGCTTCGATGAGCTATAGCAGGCTAATTATAGAAAATACTGTACATGGGTATTACGAAGAGAACCAGTCGATCTACGAAGTAGGACACGCACGTGGGCAGCAAGGCACTCGACTCCACGAGCGCAATTCAAGGAAGCGCCGGTAGGAAAGGCGGGACAACATTGGCGCGAGGGATTGCATAGGCGACAAACTAGAGAGAGGGCGCGCACAGAGCGATGATGATCTACAGTCGGCGGGAGTAGGGACGGACGTCGAAAAGGAATGTGGCCAAGGCCAAAACACACAGCCAGATATCGGGTATAAACTTTCAGGCATTTTATCGTGGAATAATAACGGACTATTGAAATATAAAAATGACGCCGAAGTAAAGCACTTACTACGATATTTGCGGTTAATCAGAAAGTTGAAGTAATCTTACTGGAGATTTTATTCGTTTCTGAACTCGTATGTCCATTTTGATTTTGTTCGGTCTAAACCTGTTTATGCTATTCGAAATAGTGGTGGCGTGAGTGTTTTTGTTAGAGAACATTTAATCCAATCAAGTTTGCTCAGAAGAATTAATAGTAATATTGTTGATGGTATTGTCTTATATATTAAGTCGAGTATTTTTTATGACATGAAATATATTATTTTATATATTGTATATGTTTCCCCTGAAGTTTTTCCTATGCATTCAAAATAAAATGAAAGTAATGATATTCTTTTGCTTGAAATATTTATATTTTAAAAACTAACTATCCTGAGTGTTACTTGTATTTGGCGGGAGACTTCAATGCAAGAACAAAAGATTGTTTAGCTTACATTCCTTTTGATACATTAGAACATATTTTTGATGTGGAGGTAGAGTACGATGAAGATTCTTTTAACATGCCTAGGGAAAATAAGGATAATAAGTTATATAACAATTCGGGAAAAAACATTAGTTGAAGTATGTTTTACACATAATAATCACATTCTAAATGGCAGGTTGCATTTGGATAAACTTGGATATCTTACATGCGTGGCAAATGGGGGCCACAGTGTAGCAGATTATCAAATTGTATCTACAGAATTATTCCCATTCGTTGACCAACTTTAAAAATGAACCATATGATGTTTCTGATCACTTTCCTGTATAGTGTCAGTTACAGTTTACAGGCTCTCTAAATCACGAAATCTATGACTACGATTCCTCACCAAACGATACTTAAAATTATGACACTTAAAATATTGTGATTCATTCCAAAAGATACTGACAGAAAACCTAGAAAGATGTCGTGATTATATTTTAAAATAGCATAAATGAAACTGTAAACGATATTGTGCATACCATTATCGCCATGTATAAAACCGCTGCGGAGGAAATGCGCAAAATAAGGCGCAGTTTAAATAAGTACAAAAATAATCCGCTCTGGTGGGATAGCGCGTGTGGATAGGTCAAGCGAGAAAAATATTCGTTGCTCAGGCGTTTTCGTTGGGCCAATGAACCGGCCGTTTTCATTTTGTACAAAAATGCACGTCGGTCCTTCAAAAACTTATGTCACGCAAAAAACATTCTATACCAAGATAAAACACGTTAAGTTTTAATTGATTCCCGTAAATATGCACTGTATTTTTGTCCGGTTATAAAAGGTTTACAACAACAGCTCATGCACCTATCAATCCCAATGAGTGGGTAAGATACTTTCAATATTTGCTATTTAAAGAATCAGAGAACCCACTACACAATTTTGATGTACATTATAATGCGATTAATAACGACCAGACCGATTATATATTAAATTCGCCAATTACAGACGACGAAATAAAAACAAGTGTCAGTAAGCTGAAGCGCGGAAAATCTCAAGGTAAAGACGGGATCGGGGCGGAACTTTATACAAATACTAAACACGTTATAACCTCTATTTTAAATGTACTTTTCAATAAGATGTTATATTCTGGAAGCTTTCCTGATACTTGGAATGAGAGTTTCATCGTACCTTTATATAAATCGGGTTCGCGAAGTGATCCTTCAAAATACCGAGGTATATTTCTAGTTGACGTTATGTATAAGATATTTGCAGGCATCATAAATGATAGGTTAACCAGGTTTGCCATTGAAATAGATTTAATTGGTGTGGCGCAAGCTGGGTTAAGAGCAGAATATTCGGTTTCAGAAAATATGTTTATTTACAGAGCTTGGTGCAAAAATATATTTCAAAGCCAGGGGATAGATTCTATGTGTTATATATGGATTTCTTTTAAAAGAATTTGATTCCTTGGTGCATCATAAATTGTTCACATGCTTTATGCGCAAAGGAAACCGGGGCAACGTACTCAAGGTCTTGGCCTCGATGTACTCCAAACTTAAAAGTTATGTACGCACTAGCCCCGGCGCTATTTCGATCCCGGTACTAGACAGGACGACTTGTGCTCGCCGATTATTTTTAGTTTATACATAAATGATATGTTTTCATTTATTCGACAGAAGTGCGATACTGGAATATTCGTCACAAACGATATCCATGACCTATTTTGTATACATTTTGCTGATGATATTGCAAATTGTGCAGATACTGCTGTAAATCTACAGTTGCAGATAAATGCTATTGAAGAATTTTGTACTTAACAACCATGAATTTAAATCTAAAAAAACTGAAATAATGGCACAGGCAGCAGTAACATAAATTTACCCCCCCCCCCGGACCTTACCCTCCTCCTCTCCCCCGAGCTTACCCCAGGGGTTCCAGATTGGTAAATGTACACCTATTGTGTATGGTTTGACTTTTCAACAACGAATAACTCGAATATTCCATTTAATTCGACTTTTTCGCTTTACGTCACTCGATGTTTCATCTACATGTGCACCATTTTAATTTTATAACGCGGCATCTGGTTGGTTGTTCTCATTGTGTTGGCCAATGATATGGCGTTTTAGAACCGAGCATTCGATCGACAAAACATGGCAGCAAAACGCAGACATATAGCGAGAAAGTCGATTTTAATTGAATATTAAAGTTATTAGCCGAACAGGCAACTGCATGGAAACACGTGTGTTCTCGATGAAAACGGTCACGTCCCGTTTACCACCATTTTTCAGCAATAAGCATATAGTGCGTTTCATACCTTGTGTTTATATAATACCTATACGAGGGTTATTTTCCAAACTGTGTATTTCTGTCAATAATCTTTGTTGAAAAGTAAAACCATACACAATAGGTGTACATTTAACAATTTGGAACCCCTGGGGTAAGCTCGGGGGGGGGGTAGGGTCCGGGGGGGTAAATTTATGATACTGCTGCTGTGGATAATGGAATTTAGAAATGGGCACCTATTACGTCACTATCAGAAATGGTATTTCAAGAATTGTCCAGTACATTCAACGTCCGTCTATAAATATAGGGCATTCTATGTTCCCCAAAGGTATGCTGCTCGGCTGCTAAAACTAAATTAGCCGCTCAGGGACGAAAAAATTATTTGCCATAAAAGAATACCAAATTCCGTTCGGATATGTCTGCTGTACATTCTGCTTTAAATTATTTGATGCCATGGTTGCACCAATACTAACATTTGGATCAGAAATCTGGGGATTCACATATAGTGATTCAATAGAGCGTGCGCACATAGAAGCTTGCAAGTACTTCTTGGGCGTTAAAACTGCGGTCAATAACTGTGTAGCTTTAGGAGAATGTGGCCGTTTACCAATGTACGTCATTTATCACTCAAAATGTATACAATACTGGTGTAAACCTCACCAGATGCCTGATAGAAGATATCCAAAAAGTGTTATAAAATGTTAAAGTAATAAGATGATATTGGAAGGCGAAATTGTGCTACGGATGTAAAGGAGCTTCTTTTTAAATATGGGTTCGGCTTTATTTGGCTCTCACAGGATGTTGGTGATATTGATTTATTCATGCTCCTTTTAAAACAACGTCTGACTGAAACCTTGCACGAAAACATAAATGACTCGTGTAGATGCGATACTTACCGGCAATTTAAATGTTTATTAAACACGGAACGATATTTAGAGCAATGCCATTAAATTGCAGTCAAGCGTTAGCGAGATTTCGTTGTTCGATAGGTTTCAAATAGAGTTAGACAATTAGGAATACCAAGATATCATAGAATGTGTGCACATTGTCAATCAGAAAATGAATCCGTAAAAATAGAGGATTAATATCATGTGTTTTCTTTAATGTTCTAAATATCCTGAAAGTAGGCAAACTTATTTGTATATTTAGTATCATGGCAGGCAAACTGTTTTGAATTTCTTTGATCTGTTAAGAAATGAAAATGAGTTTGTTATTAAAAAATAGCCTTCTATGTTAACCAGTTAATACGTTTTTCATATGGAACGTAATACTTGTAGTTGAAGTATGTTTGTTTGTTTTTATCTCCAGTAAAATGTATTGTACATATACACGTAGGGACAACTCTATTTATTATCTGTATATATATATATATATATATATATATATATATATATATATATATATATATATATATATATATATATATTATGTTTACATCTTGTATTATGGGCCGGAAGCCTTTCTTTACAATAAACTTACTACCACTACTACTACTACTACTACTACTACTACTACTACTATTAATACTACTACTACTACTACTACTACTACTACTACTACTACTACTACTACTACTACTACTACTACTACTACTACTACTACTACTACTACTACTACTACTACTACTACTACTACTACTACTACTACTACTACTACTACTACTACTACTACTGCTACTACTACTACTACTACTACTACTACTACTACTACTACTACTACTACTACTTCTTCTTCTTCTACTACTACTATTACTACTACTACAGAGACGATAATTTCTTCTTTTAAGCTATTTTCATTCAAAGGAGGTCTCTCGTTTGCACAAATTTAACTAAAGCAAAAAGTGTCATCCCTGATACGCCTGTGCGGACTGTAAGACTATGCATTTAGTCAAACTTTTCCAGAACGATGCAAATGGACTTTTAATATTGACCTCGAACTTGCTCTTAAAGCCGCGGTTCTTGTATGAAACACACGATCTCCCGATGTTTACAATTTTTGACAAGTTTAAGTTAGAAAATGTTCCAAACTCAACTTTTGTCAAGTATGTGGTCTATAACATTGCAGAACTGATAGAATGTAACAAGGATTAAGAACTTACTTCCAACTTTGTTTTTAAACAGACTAGGTTTGGGGAGGACAATGAATCAAATAGAGTATAGTAATAAATATCACGCTAATAACCTGGGTCGTTTTTAATAATATGTTTTTAGTTTGTGTACCGTATATATATATATATATAAATATATATATATATATATATATATATATATATATATATATATATATATATATATATATATATATATATGAATCCTTATCGGATCCTACCCAAATACAACTATGGTTTCATGTTTGTAATAAATGTTCATGTAACTGTCCCTTCTGTGTATGTAAACTGTTCCAACATTGGAAGATGTGTTGCGGTAAAAGTATGGAGTATATATCTGTGAATGAACCATCTTTATTTTGGGGATGGGGATTTCACAGTATGTCTGCTTCATTCTGCATCGTAGCTAGGCGCACACGCCGAAGTCTCCAATGTCTGTCTGTTTGTCTGTCTGTGTATCTGGTTGTTCACGCATATCTTTCTCCATATATATATATATATATATATATATAGTTTGTTTTGAACTCTTATCTGCGCTTAAATTTCATTAACGGGTAACCCTTGAGCAATGATCGTATTTAACAAATAACAATATTTAAGTCTTTTAAAAATTCTTACTCCTTTTGTGTGTATGTACCCACGTTATTGCACTGGGTTTAATATAAAAATTAATGTAAATATAAGTAGAATCGATCGACTTTTTTATGTATGTATCCTTGATATGCATGGATTATTCGAACGACATTTTGCCGAGATGTGTACATTAATGATGTTTCTTTATATTTTTCAACTATAGTATACCAAGTATCCATGGTAAACACATTAAGCTCCCCCGCTTATTGTGGAAACCTCCGTTTTCGTTGCGGTCACTAATTATTTGAAATTCATTGTCGTGTATACATTTTAGTTTGTGACAAAGTTACATGAGTTGGATACGAAAAGCTCCTAGTATGGTTCTGTAATGGCGACGGTACCAAACTCCCACCGGCTGCACGTTTAACATTCAAAGTTAGACACATGAGTGGCTTCGAATCCATGCTGGTGTGGGTCTATTATGCGGACAATGCCCCAAGAAAGTCTTTAAATATGCAGGTTTCTGTCAAAACTCGGAACCCAAAACCCAAAGGTTGCAGTTTCAGCGTCATAGGAACAAAGAAAAAAATTCGTGATAAAAAAACGAAGGCTTCTTTGAAAAGAAAAAATGGATGACAAATGTGAGTAATTATATATATGTGTTTGCTATTATATTTTTGTTATACACGCTTGATAATAGTTTAATATTGTTTCTAGAGTATTTAAGTTAAACCTTGATGTATTGGAACAAAACGAACAGTATTTGTAAACTTAATTAGACACGCATGAGAACAAAAAATAAATGCATATTATGAAATTGCTGAAAAAGTTGTTTAAGTCGAATACATCAGTTATTTTCCGTTTTAATACTGCGAGCGGTACTTTCGTCAAACACGTATTTCAGTCATAAAGTCTATTTGTTAATTAATAAATAAATAAATTAATTAATTTACTAATTTATTTATTTATTTATTCACAAATTAACTTAAAGCTTTGCATTTAAAATGTGAATAATATAACTAATATTATATATATGTTTAAATTACAACGTATTGTTAAATATATTTTTAAATGGATTCGATCAAAAAATATAGTTGTCATATGACACAATATGTACAATTATATAGGTATAGGTTATATCAAAATAATGACACTCCAGAAACAGTATCATCATAGAAAGCACAGTCAATTATTCATACATACATTGAAAAATCAACATGCTATAGAATAGACGATTAACAATTCGTAGTACAAATAAGCGAAACTGTAAAAAAATCTTCAGCGAGTCTCGATTTTAGATGACTTAGCTGTTATGAGGAAATGTGGTTGAACTGCCATTTCGCCCTTATGCAAATTTTGCCATAGATTCAAGCATTAATGAACATATATTTATCAGGCGAAAACAAGTTGTTTGGTTGGTTGGTAAGTAATCGAAGCAACCCTTTTTGAATGTTTTTCTTTCTGACCGGTGACGTTTTTTGTTTAGTTCAGTTATTGTTTTCATGAGTCTTACATTCGATTTAATTATGTTACTTTTACAGATAGCGAACTACTGTCAATTTAACATCCTTATTAAAGTAGAAAAAGCGCAAGTATCATAAACAAATTGAAGTGGTACCTATCATTTGCCTAATTTATTCCAGCACATGTTAACAGTAAATTAACGGGTGCTGTGTCTAAATATTCGATTTGAATACGTACTTTTTTTAAAGTGAGTATGCGCGATTTTGTCAAATATTTATAAATTTATAGAAAATGTGTGAAAAAAAGTCATTATACATATATTTCCATATAAATTGAAATAAAATTTAAGATGAACATGTGTCGAAAATGCGAATTAAGCCAGATAGTAAATTCTGAAATCGAAAATGTCTGTACAGTCGAATTCGCAAGCATGTATATCATGCATGTACGATGTGAATCTAAATTTAGTTTTACGAATCATTTTAATTTCCTGCAGCAATATCGTTTGTTACGACACACGAACACCAACTCCGATCCTAATAAAAAGACGAATGCCTCGGTTATTGTAGGAAAATATATACGATATATCTTCGTCACAATCGGCTCGTGGTGCTAATTTGTCTTTGCTGCAATTTATGAAATTCGTCTCTAATGTTAAATCTTTCGTGACATTTTTATGTTATTGTAACATATTTTTATCAATAAATTACAATTTAACACATATACAATCGTGTATACTCGCTTTAACGATTAGTAATAAATTTGCAAACAGCCCTTAGCCGTTCAAGCTATTGAATAAGATTTTATCCCACTTTTACAGCGATTCGGTTGATTATAGCCCCGTTGATTAAATATCATCTATAATCAACGGCGGGAAATGACGTCAATATTTCGACGAAATGACGTCATAAATCCAGCGAAATTATCCAGTCAAACTTATTTTGTTTAAACAAGAAGGTTTACAAAATAAAAAGTGGGATAAATAGAATAATAGATTAGTGTTGATTATAGATCAGGTTTATCATGCTCGGCACGTAAACGAATAAGCACTCGCCAAGGCTCGTGCTTTTTGTTTTCTAAGCCTCGCATGATAAACCTGATCTATAATCAAAACTAACCTATTATTCTCTATTTATCCCACTTTTACAGCGAATTCGGTTGATTAAAGCCCCGTTGATTAAATATCATCTATAATCAACGGCGGGAAATGACGTCAATATTTCGACGAAATGACGTCATAAATCCAGCGAAATTATCCAGTCAAACTAATTTTGTTTCAACGAAAAGGTTTACAAAATAAAAAGTGGGATAAATAGAATAATAGATTAGTGTTGATTATAGATCAGGTTTATCATGCTCGGCACGAAAACGAATAAGCACTCGCCAAG
This sequence comes from Dreissena polymorpha, assembly GCF_020536995.1. Lineage (NCBI taxonomy): Eukaryota > Metazoa > Mollusca > Bivalvia > Myida > Dreissenidae > Dreissena > Dreissena polymorpha. The sequence goes on along the minus strand of NC_068368.1, from coordinate 13,600,229 downwards.
GCTCGTGCTTTTTGTTTTCTAAGCCTCGCATGATAAACCTGATCTATAATCAACACTAACCTATTATTTTCTATGTATACAATGTCACTATGTTGTTATTTATTTATTGTCCACATATCTCTGAGTAAAAAACAAGAACGATAATGGTGATGATAATCAAAATATTTATTTGTGATTGTATATAAGATATATAAATATATATAGTAAACATCAATAAGAATAATAAGTACCACTATTATGATAATTATTATAATTATTCTAATAATACTAATTATTATTTTAATAATAATTATAATAATAAAAATAATAATAATTATTATTATTATAATAATTGTTTTTGTTATTATTATTATTATTATTATTATTATTATTATTATTATTATTATTATCATCATTATAATAATAATAATAATAATAATAATAATAATTATTATTATTATCATTATTATTATTATTATTATAATACTAATTATTATTATTTGTATAATTATTTGCATAATTATTATAATATTTGATTGTATTATTATATATAATTATATGATTTATATTATTATACAAGTCTAAAAGACAGATTAATTCACCCGCCGATATGTTTTTACCTTAAAGGGGACCTTTTCACGTTTTGGTAAATTGGCAAAATTTAAAAAAAAAATTCAAATTCGCAAACCTTCGCTGTAGATATGATATTTGTGAGGAAACAGTAATATTGAACATTTACCATGCTCTCAAATATCCAATATATGCATCGTTTTACGATTTAAAAACCTGAAAATTATCAAGCGTGACAACGCGAAAAGATTGAATAATTTGGAAAGTTCTGTTGCTGTCGTTATATTATGTGACACAATAGGGTTGATTATGTAAATGATAAAATATTTCACTCATTGTATGAGTACGGATAGAGTGGTCTTGGCGATAGAATTTTACTCCAGGGGTCAGTGGTTCGAACCCAGTTAAGGGGTACTGTTTTTCTTTCTTTAAAGTTATTCTTCTTTTTAACTGGAGCTTTTAAGGTCCAATGTTTACATTTATCGATATAAATCATTTATTGACAAACTTCAATATCTGCCAAAATATGTGAAAAGGTCCCTTTAAAATGTCGACCTTGATATTCAGCCGTCGTGATTGACTCGTGACTTATGGTCTCTAAGTGAATAAGACTACCTTTAGACAATAATCAATTCAGTGCCATGCTAAAATCGTGTATAGTAAATTTTATATAGCCCTGATAATATATAGCATAGAAAGGCAACAAAAAGCAATAGCTCTCATTTAAGAAATTAATGGGTTATGGTTCCTGTACATTGCACTTTTGCTTATTGATATATGTTCACTCACGAAGTTTCATATTAAAATCTTATACAATTTGTGAGATATAGCCTTGTGAAGTGTGTGACGGACGGACGGACTGATGATCAGACATATGGACGGATGGGGTATACAAATAGCTTTAGTGGCCGACTGACAACTATTTTATATTATAAAAAAACATCCGCCGTTTCTTAATCTGAGGTAAACCATTTATTATGTCTTATTTGTAATAACTGATTTCCAAGAGAGTTTTGTTCGATTTTTGAGTACTTAGTGCGAATGATCTGACAATGATCTGCACCAGTAAAACACGTTTCATTAAATAAACTCTATAGCTTAATGCTTCACGAATGAGTGTAGTTGCCAAACGAAGTGCAGAGCATGTATCAAATAACAAAGGAACAAAAGGGGTCGCGAAAGGGGTCGTATACCGAAATATAACCTTCTTTACTAAAGTTGTACATTTTACTTTATATATAACAACGGTTTTTATATACAACATATTTCAGTGTTCGTAGAATGAGTAATAAAACCGTGCAAAACATAGTTTAAAGATATAAATTATAATAAGAAATATTTCATATTAATATTAATTTTTACTTTTAAATATGGACATTAAAATCTGTATGTTAACTGGTAAATACACAGTTGTAACGATTAGCTTATATTAATTAATAATGATGATAGTGTTCTTGTTGTTATTGTTTTACTTAATAAATGCTTGTTTTAGGTCAAGTTGTTGAAGTAGTGAAGTAGTGAAAAACTTCTATACGAATAATTAGTATCATGAAAAATCAGTTCCATTGATTTCATTAATTTATTCATTTATTTAATAATGTTTGAACAAAAACTAACAATTATTATTTTACTTCAGTGATTATAGTCCTTACTCAGCTATGCTGGGCTATTCCAGTGGCGAAAAATGCCAGTAAAAATGAAGTTATGATGACGGAACCATGGAGCAAGCATTTAACGAGGCTTAGCGAGGAATCGAAGAAATTACAGAACAAGATAGTGAGTACTTTGATTATTTGAGAATCGTTTTGAGAAAAAATAATCTTATTGCATGTTCGTAAAGTGTCGTCCCACATTAGCATGTGCAGTCTGCTTACATTTGATTTTCGAATAGAAGAGACGTTTGTTAAAGGAATCATTCTATAAAAGCGGAACGTGTCGTCCCTGATTAGCATGTGGACTACACAGGCTAATCTTGGATGACATTTTAAGCACATGCATTAAATCCATTTTTCCCAAAAAGCGGCTAACTTGTTTCTGTTCTGCAGATACGCCGCTTGATTAGCACCGTTAAAAGAAAAGTTCACTGATTTGCAGATTTTTTTAATAATATTTTTGCCAATAGTAAAATACTTGTACATTTACTAATTGTGTACATTTTTAAAAGACGCTTACCAAAAGCCTATACGACATACGCATCAACAGAAAATGCAAATAATATCGATGTTAGTACACATTCAATCGCGTCTACTTTACCTGAAAATGTTCGCTGTTTTAACTGTTTCCTTTAAATAAAATATTTTGCACAAAAACAATTATACGATTTCTGTCATTTAACCACCATATTTAAGTCTGAAATAACTTGTATCGTAAACAAATGTATGATTTTCTATAGATGTAAGTAGTAACAAACACGGTATGATACTTTGCTTTTCAGAGCTCTATGTTCGATGAAAAATGCACTACGCCTAAATTACCATACAAACCGGGAAAACTTAGCAAAGGACCAAAGGTATGTTTCTAACTTCATGAGCTAGAATACTTTTCATAATACTTTTTACATTAATTTTTTTTCTTCTTTTCTTTTTGACCGAAAGGTGTAAACGATTCTTTGTATAACTATAAATAAGAACACTTTTTTATGTTCGTTCTTTTCCAGTTGTGCATTTTAATGAACCTTTCTTTGGTGATCTATATCTGAGACATCATGTTGCTTCAAACAACCCTTTGATTAGCCCTAAACGTAACCAAATATGTGGTTTTGCGCACCAAAAACATTGTACATGAACAATACAATCACAACAACAGCTTGTACTCAATTTATCTAGTGACAAAGAATACCTTAAAAAGATGGTGGATTACCTAAAGAAATTTCAAAAGACTTTCTTAACAATCTAGGACAGTATGAATAACTTGCCCGCATCCGACGAGATAACGTTCTGGCAGATCTTAACGAATCTTTTAGTAAACGACATCGACACGGTGCTTAAGGTTCACGGGGTCAAAAGCCTCCAAGGTGGAACACATAAGAAACTCAAAGGACTGCCAGACCCATTCCAAAAGTATTTTACAACTCTACAGGATTTTAATTCATTCCTTAAAAATGTATTGTCGATATTTAATCTCGAGTGATTTTGTTTAGCCGTCAAAGGAAATTGTGATAAACTATTTATGTAAAAAATAAAATATTTTTCATATTTTACATGGGTAATGTGTTGATCAAATTGGTTTTCTGGCATATACCTGGGGAATACTGTGATTAGAATTTATTTACTGGCTCAATATTTATTAAGTTTACATAATTTATAAGTAATAATTGATTTAAGTAGAAAGGCAAGATAGTCAGGATGCCCTTAAAGGGGTAAGCTGAGATCAAGGTACCAGCATTATTATCGAAGATTTCAGTAAACAGTTTGACGCGCTTTTAAACCAGATTCGAACTCAGTATTGATATTGTAAAGATAAATATTTACATGTATATGATGCTTCTTTAACATTAAGTCATAACTATAGTTTCTTTAGTGGTAATAATATTTTTTTAAGATAAGACCTTATTACAAAGTTTTTGAATGTCATTGACCCTGGTCCTGGGTAATATTAACTTAAACATGTTGAACAAGTATGATTTGGATAAGGTAATACTTTTTGTCTCTAGAGTGGCTCGTTGATATAATTTAAGCGACATGTGAGCTATTTCCCACTTTTATAATGATTATAAACGGATCAAATCTAAAGGTTTTACGAAACATGACTCAGAACGCATGACGACGGACGCCGTACATAAGGTGAACACAATAGCTCATGTTCGGCTGAGCTTACATAAGTAACTATAAGATAAAAAAATAAGCAAAGGTCTTTGTGCGTTATTTAGTTAACATAGTTATTGCGTGCCATTTGTATGTATTAAACAAATATTTACAGTCTTTTAGGGCTTTCTTTTTCCGTAGAAATTATTATTGCTTTGTGTTATTAACAATGCTGGACTATTTTGACAAGACAGATAAACGGACAAACGGAAGAAGCTGAGACAGACAGGCATTTTTAACAAAGTGCATCGTCTTCATACATACATACAAATTCGTAAACAAAGATGTGTAGACTCCTCACATAGGCGTTAATAAAGAAAAACAAGAAAAAATCGTTCGTGTGACAAATATATATGTATTATATTCAAATAAATCATAATAAGTTGGGTCTATATTATTTCTGACAGTCGGAAATGTAATTTGTGAGTTTATCTTTTACGCGGTCACTATATCTTAAAGTCCAAAACAATCACATTCTTAATCAATTATAATAAATCTTTTATTTTTACAACTAGTGTGTTTAGTTTAAACCTATTTAATTTAGCACGCATACAATGCCTAAGGCTTATTTGAAACGCCCTGGAGTCCGTTTACTGGGACTTAATCCAGTACTTGGTGTCTATGGGGTAGATCTGAAATACGTTCCCAAGTTTGGGAATCAAACCCGTGACATCCTGGTCGCCGGAGGACACCATAACCATTACGCTTTGGCGACCATAGTGTTTGGATACAAGTATTTATAACCAAAGAGTGAGCCACTTTTATTATTTACTATTATAAGTTAAGGCATGGTATTAAACGACTCTGCCATTTTTTAGTTTTTCAACCTTGTATGGTTTCCGATAGTGATCAATGGTTTTATGCAATCTAAGCTATATTGACCCTAATCTATAGCCGTATTCGAAAATTTGCGTTCGTTGAAGCGCGGTTTACGGTTAAAAGTACATGTACGTTACTCGTAGTTAGTGAGAACAATCTCTACCTTATTTTTTATTAATGTTGGTTGAAGCAAAAAAGAGGTTTGGTTTGTCTCAGTTAAAATTATTGAATTTCATATTTTATGTCAAATATTTATAATTTTCGTAAAATGGCTGTATTATGCTCTTTCACTTAATTTTGTTCCAAGTTCATCGTTTGGACAAAATGTTCACATTAAATGCTATTTTGTTCACATCTGTTATGTATATATTATGAATGATTTTACGAAACGTTGTTAAAAATATTATTTTGTTTAAAGAAAACATTTTTGTTCTGCACCTTACTTTTTAAATGTCCCTCTTAGTTTATAAATAAAAGAACACCAACATAACAACAACAAAAAAGAACAAACAACATACACTTATCAAAATTGTCAACCGTTTTATCACGTACGTGGATATTTACAAGATATTATCAATAAATTGATAGTGTTAATAATTACATTAAAGCTATTTATGTAATTTTATTGATTAATTCAGTATATGCACAGATAAATATGCGCCATTTCATTTGCCAATTACGATGCATATAACAAACACAATGTGAAGTTTATGTAAGGCAAAAATGTAAAAGCATCGTTATTAAGCAGATAATAACATGTAAATATAAAGCGAATATCATAATTTCACATTCTGATCAATTAAACAACCTTGAATTAAAAAAATATCACCCCAACAAGATTTTGTTTTGTTATTTTAATGTAGTTAGTTTTTCTAGTGATTAAATATCAATTTAATGTTAACCTTTAGTTTGAAAACACGTTTTACATAAACATGCAACACGATTAAATAAATTAAAAAGTAAAAGCACCCCATTCTTTTTTTTACATTTAAAGGTTTGAAAAATAGGTCAACTGTGAAAAAATATGTGTGACAAAAAATGTGCAAAATTCACGCAGATGATGCAAAACATTATGCAACGGTATTAGTAAATAACAAATACATACACAGCTATATAAGTATAACAATTCAACGAGTGGCTAGCATCCGTTTTGACAGCCATATGGCGATGACACATGCAAGTAAACAACTAACTTAACAATTAATAAATACGATGAATATTTACAAAATACAAATGCTCTTAGTACATGACAGCTTTTGATAATTTCAACAAGTCAACAATTTCAAGTTCAAATAGAAACGAAAACAAAACGAATAAATATACGATTTAAATACAAACTTATAGTTTCGAATGAAACAAATGTCAATTAAATAGCTTGCATCTTCGAATGTTTTAATAACAAAACAGTTCGTCTTGCAAAGAAAACGAATGTGGAGCGAGAGTGCGAGGCTCGTAACTAAATTTGACCGTTTGAGATGCATTTTAAATCACCATCCCAAAAGGGGAACATGGAATAATTAAATTCCCCAAAACGGCTTCTTTGAGAATATCAGAAACACAACTAAGAATTCGGATAAAAAAGTAAGATCATTAATTCACCATGAAATCACGGCGCTCCATATCCAACATTAACTCGTTGCATTCGCAGCGACCGCCAAAATTTGCTCGTAAACGGAAGTGAGGTAAGGATGAGAGAGTCGCGCACTGTCGTTCATAACGATGTAGACCCTCCACACCGGCTCTGCGATAGATAAATAACGTTGAGCCAGTTTTGGCTCGAAAGGGGTGACGTCACTTCCTTTCGCTCTTAGCGCGATCTGAACGGAGCACGCGGCGCTTAAGACTCGGTTCTCTAGCGACTCCAGTTTTGACACAAGGACACTCATGCTGACGTCATTGACGAGCTTGTCGGACTTCCGGGTGTCCGCGATGTAATTCGCCACCTCCGTTAAGAGTTTAAAGTGGGTTTGAAGATCTTCTGTTGCCTGTCGAAAACAAAATGTAAACAGGCTTATACAACTCCTTAACATAATTGCGAAATAATTAAATGTATCTTTACAACTATGTATTACTTTGATAGGAACATAACAGCAACAGCAACCAAGCAACAACAACAAAAATAAAAACAACATAGCCGATAATCAACATAAATAATATATCATATGTAAATTAAAAAATAGTGTCAACTGTTCCACTTTTTTATTGTTGCTGAGTGCAATATATTTCCCTTTGAAATTGATTTAAGTGCTAAATCACACACACTGTTTATTTACTAAATAGAACCCAGTCAAGCGCGCGAGTCAATTTTTTAAAATAAACACCTACACAACTTGACGTAAGTGTAAACAGTACATAGAAAATATAGCTGAATTCGCGGAACTATCTCGTTGTGTCCGGATAGGATTATAAGTAACAACTGAAAGCAAAATTTAATAAAATGATTGCATCAATTAGCGATGCAAATCATTTAAATGGATGCTGTTTTTGCAAACGCTTTTGCAACGGCTCAATAAAAAACATTTGTATTTTATAATTGCATATTAAATGATTTTGAAAGGAGAATGTGTGTTTTATTTTATTGATTTAAAATACATGCCCTATTTCAATTACAGCCATTGGGTTTTTTGACCATCAGTGCCCACTAAAATATATATGTACGCTATTTTCTGCCGTATGGGAACATGAAACAATGTTCAATATGTGCGTAATTATTTGCTCGGAAATATATATTACGTGCATTACACATGTACATAGCTATGTACTTTAGATTGTCTTTTTGGAATCCCTAACACATGTTTATTTTTATCAGTTTCTTTCATGAGTAATTTCTCTCCTTTTTGGAACACATAGCTTGCTTATCAAGATTTTGAAAGACAATGCCAAAATCCCATTCGATAAGTATATGTAACGATAACATTTGAACCGACCCAAACATTGCGTACACGTCAGAACAAAACATTTTAATTATGGCTAGGCATTTATGAAAGAAACCTTTCCTCTACCAGATGAATGTATAGCTGGTTTAGTGTTAATGGCAAAAGTGATTGGTGCCGAAAATAAAAACTTTAATTGCCAAATAAATACACACAAGGGCGGATGAAAAACGGATGCATGAATAATAATAAAGTAATTATATAATAAATGGATGAATCAGTCATGCATATATTATGATAGAATAAATGAATTAATTTATGGATCAATAAACGAATTAATGAATGAATAAAGTAAGGAATGATTGTATTAATAAATTTAATAAATTAATTAATTAATGAATGGAAGGATAAATGAAGTATTATTAACTTTATGAATCAATAAATCGATTCGTGTGTTCAACAGTCAATAATCGATTCGTCTTGAATGTGAACGATAGATAACATAAAAAACAATTTAAAATATTTATAAAAAAAACACACAAACGACTAACATTAGCAGCAGCATCCGCCAGGGAACCGTTCAGTGATGGGTCACTAGTGAAATGATACGTGTCCATGTAGCTGGCAAGAAAGGAGGAAACTAGAGGATTCGCCCCGGGTGTTGAAGGAGTCTTAAGCTGTACTAAAAAAAAATGGTCGTCAATATACGTATAATCATGGGGCGTGTCGTATGAACGAGCTTACGACACTTGCGCGTTACGATTGAATTTCGTACTAAAAACGCAACATGCATGGTTGTGTTAGGTTTTGATTATCATGGTATTTGCTCTTAAACAATCGTTTCGTAATGATTATAATTAATTAACGCAAAATAACGATGAGTTATGAAAAACAATATTGTGTTTATAGCGTATCGACGATGAACATGGTTTAACCAAAATTATAAATTTATGAATGTCAGTATCACCTGTAACAACGGCAAAGCACGCATATTTGACATACCTGATTATAGTAATGATTAAGTCAGGCTTGGTGGATTAAAGGGGCCTTTTCACAGATTTTGGCATTTTTTTAACTTATTCATTAAATGCTTTATATTGATAAATGTAAACATTGGATCGTAAAAGCTTCAGTAAAAAAATCAAGAATAAAATTAAAAACATGAAAAGAACATTGCCCGGAGCAGGTTTCGAACCAGTGACCCCTGGAGTCCTGCCACAGTCCTGAAGTAAAAACGCTCTAGCCTACTGAGCTATTCCGCCGAGTACACATATTTGACGTATTTTATACCTTATATAAGCAATCTTCGTAGTTTCACAAAATTTAACGACAAAAACAGAACTCTCCAAATTATTCAATCGTTTCGCGTTGCAACGCTTTATAATTTTTAGATTTTAAAATCGTCAAAAGATGCATATAATGGCTATATTAGAGCATGGTAAATTTTCAGTATTACTGTTTCCTCACAAATATCATAACTAAAACGAAAATGTGCGAATCTGAAACAACTTTTTTCAATTTTGTCAATTTACCAAAGCGTGAAAAGATCCCTTTAAGTGGTATGTAAGTAACTAGGAAGTATAACTATTTAAGTATAATGAATACATACTCACTCTGATGCGAAAGAAGTGTTCCGTTGCTACACTTTCAATGCCTAGATGTTTTGTTTTATTAAATATTTAAACCATTATTTTCATATTTTCTGCCCTTTTTCCGTACAGTTAAAACCTTTGATGCACTCTTAAGCACAAATGTAAAGTGTTCAATTAACGAAATAATTAACATTTTAGTTTTCAAAAAAAAACTCATAGTGTCAAAATCGAAATAAAATTGATGTTGCTTACACGTTCGTACTGAAAAAGGTGTTTTTAATACGATATTTATTTGTATACAAAAGATATTGACTACAACTGTGAATGTATCTATATAATAAAATGCATACACCACAACATCTCAAACAAAACCTCCAAAAATACACATACAAATAAAAAAATAATTACCCAGGTTTTAATGTCCAGAGACATGGTATGAATAGATTGCGCCCTCAGTTTCAGGTCAGTGATCGTTTCCGCGAAGTTCGCCTGTGAAACTGGGCCGCCTGTGGCAACCGCGAAGCAAGGCTCCGGCGTATCAGCCGCGCGTTTGTTAATTGATGCCAAATCCACGACGCCGACAAATGCGAGAGCCACTAGAAGGTAAGCTATAAAAAGAGACAAACAAATGTTTTGATTCATAAGTCATGGTATAGTGGTTACTTAGTGATAGTACGTGATTATTATTAGTAGTAGTATTATATATATATATATATATATATATATATATATATATATATATATATATATATATATATATATATATATATATATATATATATATATATATATATATATATATATATTTATATATATATATTTATATATTCGTTTAAAATGTGTGTAAATCGAATGAAATCCGAAAATGATTTAACAATCTCTTAAATGAAACATGTTCGTTTTGTTCCCGTACACTACTTTTATACTCAAGAACTCGTGAAAAAGTTGCTATCTATTATCAAGATTTATCAAGCGAAGTGAGTTATGATAAACAATTAACTTAGTACTCACATTTAACATCCATTATTGCTTTTAAACGCAGTCCTGTTTTTTAATCATTCAAAGTTACTTAAAATTTAGTGCTATTTCTTTATTTCTTTTGATGCTCAACTTGCAACCTCAAGGTGTTGGGTACCGAGTTGTGATTGAACCCCGGTATTTAAAGAGGTTCTGCAAGGGTTTTCCACCGAACCGACCATGACTAAGCCAGGAAATTTTCTTGCCCACTCATTTTTTTTCACAACATGTATACAGGACAAGGAATTTGATTAATTACTAACACGCTGATTTCAACAAAACGCGGGTGAAGTAAAGTATAAATCACAGATACTGGATCGATTACCTATTTTTCTTGCAGCGTATGCGGAACTACAAAATATATTGTTGTTAAATCATCTGCATCGTCAATGTGCAATGAACCGCCGTATGGCATTCGAAAATTCGTTCATAAAATGTATGGCACGTCAAGTCTTTTATCGGTTCATCTCGACTACTCGAGTACATTGTCGTTTATCACATTTCATTCATTAATCATCCGGAACAAAATCCAATTATGAGTGTGATTACCTTTGAAATCATTTTTTCGGGTTGTAAATGTGTATGTATACACTCCTTTAACAAAGTGCGCGATGAATATTGATAAATTAATATGAAAGAGTGACATTCGTGAATTAACATACCGTGAGACAGGATAGAGGGTTATTATTATGGTTTTTAGTTTCATAATGCTGGACAACGATGATCAATCCAAAACTTAAACGATATGTCGGAAGGGATTCATTTCCAATTCGGTACCCTTCCCTCCAAATTGGTTGCCACTGTTACAAAGTGTCCGTCGAAAACTGTCAGCATTCATATATAAGTGGTCATCATCATCATCATCATCATCATCATCATCATCATCATCATCATCATCATCATCATCATCATCATCATCATCATCATCATCATCATCATCGTCATCGTAATCGTCATCATCATCATAATCATCATCATCATCATCATCATCATCATCATCATCATCATCATCATCATCATCATCATCATCATCATCATCATCATCATCATCATCATCATCATCATCATCATCATCATCATCATCATCATCAACATCATCATCATCATCATCATCATCATCATCATCATCATCATCATCATCATCATCAACCATCATCATCATCATCATCATCAACAACATCAATATAATAATCATAAAAATTAAAATAATAATAATCATAATAATAATGCTATTATACTACTACTTTGAAAATACTGTTGGGAGAAAGGTGGGACAAGGAGTTTCATGTTGTTAATAGCCAACCAGATACCTCAGTTTTTCAGGTGAAGCGCGAACATGGAAAAGGACGGTCCCGATATAACACAGACATCTGTTGTTGCCGTTGTTGCCGTGTTCAGGGCTACCTGTGGACGAGCCCAAATGTTCTTAACAGGACACGTTTGTAACAATAATAATGATGATGATAATAATAATAATAATAATAATAATAATAATAATCTCATTATTTTCAGAAGGTCACTCATAAAGACATAACATTGATACAGTCATGCAAACGGTTTAACAATGGCATCTTCCATCAAGAATTTGATCGGTTCAACTTATTTTCTCATCGTTTGTTTTTAGATTGTACAATATAAATAACGGATAACAAGCGTTGGAAAAGTACACACGGATAGAATCAAAGTTTAAAAATGCATTATCAAAACATATGTCATTGTAAACTTGAATAGTGCTGAAGGGTTAACAGTTGGGCTGAAGCGTTAATCAGATATTACAGATAAGATATCAAAAAAGAAAACACAAGTTGTATATACGTTGCACGCACTACACACAAACGTTTAAAATGACCCAACTTGATAAAGATCTCAAAGATATTAATTAATATATTTCTGCTTTAAACATATATCACTATACTATATTATCTTCGAGATTATAAAATATATCAACAATTATGTTTGCCAACGAACAAACGAAAGAACAAATGACAATTGAATGAAGCAAAGGGACTTTTATTATAGAAAAGGAAAAATGTACAAAAGAACAAAAGAGATAAATGAACGTTTTATTGTTGATAAGAGAATGGATGGACCAACGATTGAAAGCACTTACACGTTAATGGACATTTATACTTGAAAAGGAAACTGGACAGACGAACAAAATCAGAAAAGAATCAAATGGACCTTTGAATATTAAAATCCGTGAGGATAGTTTAGTGACAACGAGGGCTTTATTGAGTCGTTCAACAAACAAGTTCATACAACTGCGTTGAACTTTGATTTGCAATCATGACATTACATTGTGGCAAACGGAACAAATGTTTGCTTGGGACGATATGGTAAACGTAGGGAAAGATCAGGGATCGCAAAAGGTACAGGTATTATGTTCCGCTGCTCAAAAGGAACAGCGTGGAAAGCCGGGCAAAACAAGTAACAACTGAGAATAAGATTTTTTGTTAACTCTCCTTTTAACACTTACCAATCTTTTGGTAGACGACATTGTCAAAAATTCGGCCTGCATATTTATTAATACAAGTTTAGCTCATTTTCTGTGCAAAATTATTAAACGCGTATTACCCATTTTTCGATTTTTCATACAACACCACTCAAGTAAATTCGGTAGTTTCGAAATGTGTTTTTGTCATGCCAGTAAATATTCATCTTTATTGATCTAACGTTTATCAAAGGTGGGCAAAAATCATTGCCAATGTCAAATACATATAATATTATATTATTTCGAAAGCACCACAACCAACTATCGGATTCTTTAGATGTGTGTCACCCTAGCAATGGTTTGAATCAATATTATGTGAATACATAATTAGGCGGTGATTAATTTTAGTTATTTGGGTCATTGGTATATTCTGATATAAACTACATGAAAATAATATTTTACACAAGAGTTGTCATTCTTTAATAATAACAATTTAACGCGAGTATTGAGTAAGACTCGTTAACTTGAATGAACGAAATAAGGCAATTTTACACAAAGTTCATTAGAGATCTAAAATCCTGAATTGTTGATATGCTTGAATTGTTGTTAGTCATAGTTCTCCAAGGGTCGCATGCCTTTTTTTAACTTTAAGGATACAAGTTCAACATTCGATCCGTTGTTGATCCCACATACTACGCCAATAAAAAACATAAAGCCCAAAGAAACGACGTGATGACATTTATCATTTTTGGCATGGTGGATTTCTTTAAAACAAAAAGATTTTGTTCTAGTGTATCGAGCAAAGTGGCACTATTTATTAAATCAACGCAATCAAAGAGATTGCGACGGTGAGTAACGGTCGTGATAGTGTGTGGTTAAATAGTTAGCATTTTGATAAAACTAAAACTTTTGAAGTAATGCAAAACATGTTGGCAAGGGAAAAGGTTCTGTGCGAACTAAAATCAGGACATATACAACAGATGCCACGCTTTGCGTTTGGTTGCAAACTTATGATATTGCTTCTGCTATTATTCAAGCGCCATCACACCAACAGCTACAACAATAAAACAACTTATATTTTTATCATAACCACTATAAATACTTGTGTTTTTGCTTCTGGTGTGTTGCCTTACGCAACTTTTCTTGATATTTAATACTAAAAAGGTTTCTGCGACATCTACCGCTATTAATACTGCCACTAGCTGTTGCTGCTGCCTATTTTTGCTACCGTTTTGATTTCATTCTAAAACTTAACATCAACTGCCACTACTATTTCTACTTCTACTACCACTAATACTACTTCTGCTACCATTGAAGGAGTAACCATCGACGGCAACATCACGCATAAAACTAGTACTGCTTCAACTAAATTCATATCATTTTACTGCTTCTATGAAAATATAGGGGAACAATCCCCAAAACAAATAAGGTGTCTATTCGGTGAATATGTTATAATTTTATCATAATGTACATGACAAATAAACCTTCATTTACAAAGTATTATTTATTTTGTATAATATATTTGATAAATGCCGGGGATAATATTTTAAAACAGAAAACATAACACAAACAATACCAGCGACGTGGGAGTGTATGAAAGAATCTAGACTGAATTGAAAATGCGTAAAATTAGCATAAAAGTAAAATAACCTTAGGTCACGAGCTATTAATGGCTTCACATATCCGTAGTATAAATTCATCAATTAAAGCATCAAGCAGCCTTCGTAGATTTTATCAGTTAAACATTTCACATTCATTTTTTCATATCATATTTCTTTACGAGTTGTGAACGTCGATTACTGGCGGCAAAACCGTAAACCAGGAAGTGAATAAATCCGTAAGCTTTCATGAAGAAATGGGCGTTGATTTTATTTAAGCCTTGCTCTGTGAAAAGGGGTTTAAAGCGTAAAGTGTAGTCCCAGATTAGCCTGTGCAGTCCACATAGGCTAATCAGGGACGACACTTGCCGTTTTATAATATTTTTCTTTTAAAGAAAGCCTCCATATAGCAAAAAATCGCCAGAATGTGTCGTCCCTTATTAGTCTTTGCGGACTGAAAAGGCTTATGTGGGATGACACTTTAGGCACATACCTTAAACCCCCATATCACAGATCGCGGCTCATCTAAAAGTGTGACATTAGCTACAATGCGATGTCTTGAACTGAATGCTTTAAGTATGAGAACTTACATTTTAAGTACATATTAGGAGTAGGAAAAGAAAAACATGAAATTGCAAATTAAAAGCTCAAATCGTCAAACTGCGAACAGGTCCATTTCAAAGATACGCTGACAGTCTGGCGGATTGACAAGTTTCTTTTATAAAAACTTATGTGGAAAACTACTTCTGAAAGAAGTAAATAAAAAAAATTTGGTACTGGTAAATCCCATTCTCGTTTATCAGTGGTGGTTTAATTATTTAATTAAATAAAGAGTTTGTATGAAAAAACAATGGAATAATATTATATTTCAGACATTATGTTGATGAGCTTCACAGTATATATTCATATATTAACCAAGTGAACGTGAATATAACGCGAATTATATTTGTGTCCGGAGATACGGGAATCGAACCTCATTTTGTGCAATATGTCTTCTTTATACTCGCACTCTCTAATTCGGATATGTCTCGAGTAAACGTTTACACACCCCTATAAGATCTAGAAAATGACAAACCTATCTTTCTGCCACTCATACTGATACATTCGGATTTATGACATTCCTATGTGAAACTGATTCATAATTCCACATTACATATTTCAAGTAGTCGCAATAATCCAATTCTAGCTACTGACCCTCCTGGTCGCTTGGTGTTGCAACTGGTAAAGGCTTTTTTTCCCATATAAACTAGACTGGAATGCATGCGACATTTTAATCGGTAATATGAGGTAAAATGAGTTATGTAAAATGTTTTTGACGTTAATAGAAACATACATATAGTTAATATATATCTATTGTGCAAATACAATAAGTTATGTGATATGTAGAGCTTACATAATAACTATTTAGCTTTACGGATGTACTCATACAAGCATTTACGACGATCTAATATTTCAGGCGCCTTTGAAGATCATGAAAGTATATGCCACAGTCTTAAGTGTGATGAATGGCATTGGTCCAAATGCCGGTGTTTGCGTGATCACAACAAAATAAGATTTTAGTGCGTTAAAAAAAACTTGCAATTAATTACTTCACAGAAAGTGCGAAGAAAATGATAACAAGATGAACAAATTCTGCTGCTGTGTGAATAATAAAATTCTATTTTTCACATGGGTGGAGTATGAGATCCTTTTTTCTTCACAACGTGAACAATAATCACTGAAAAGAAGCACACACTCGCATGTCCCATTGATCTATAAACCGTGGGAACTTTTTCACGAACCAACCAATAGAAACATGTGTCACACCAAGGCAAGAATGTCACTGTATACCGTAACCGGTGACCTCAATGCGTTTTTGTCGCTAGGTTGTTCAGACCCGGTAGTTAAACAATGTAGGAATTTTGAATTATCCGTCAACGAATGAAGCGGACTTCTATTTATAGCTCACAACTGGGACATCGTTCTCTTTTCACGTTCGATAATATATCTGTTATAATTGTCACCGGTGCATATTTTGTTAATATCGCTAATATAGGAAATGTTCAATTGCATATAAAACGTTTAAACAATAAACCAATAGACCCATATATAACTTAATGATGATACTTAACAGAGCAGTTAAGGTTATCATTTTAGGCAGCGATGCGTATAGTTCAGCGACTAAACGTTTATAATATAATACTAAGTATAGTTGCTTCTTGGAAGCAATGCTTTCCTTAAGAGTCACACGGTGTGGCAGCTTAATATTTGACCGAGGGATAGTTTATTCGTCAGTAAGGAATACTTCAGACTTTATGCCGACTGCTATTTATATCCGTACATTAAACCGAAATGCGAAAGGGTGCCACGTTTGAAGGATACTCCTGTCGAATCAAATATGCATCATTTAAATGATTAATATTCCGAAATGTTTAATGTTACCGTAAACTTGTTGAAATTTTAAGAATTCAAGAGACAATTTTGCAATGTGTATGCATATTATTTGACCGTTGTGTTGGTGAAAGTAATGCATTATCTTGTTTTGCAATGCAAAGTAATGTTTTTCAAAAATATAAACACTGAACACTGATTTAGAAAGAACAATACATTCATTATATCTTGCGAAAAAGCACTTATTGTTTTCTTACAGATTAAAAACATATTATAGACCGGGTGTGCAAAAATCGAGTCAGTGCATCAAATCATACACGTGCAGGAATAAAATGACTTTTTAAGTGACACATACAATTATTTTCAAAAGCTGTTAGACGGTAAAATTTGCAAATAAATGTATACAATAGCATGTGGGTATGCACTATTTGCATTTGATTAATTTTACAAGTTTTTAAACAGCAGTGGTGCAAAAGCTACGATGTCGATTTCAAATTTAAATAAAACAATGCAGTTAGGTGTTCAATTATTTAAAGTGTATGCCGATGTCATGAATATGTGTATATGTTCATTTCCGTTTAAATTCCTTTGGATCATAGTGATACACATACAATTGAGACTGCTACCGAAAGTTTCTTTCAAATAAAAGTCGCATTTAGAATTGTTAATGTTAATTCTGTTTTAAAAGCCTATAAACACTATAAATCAACGAATATTTCGTACAATGTTTTAAACAAATTCAGTTATCACATAACAAATCTTGTTCCTTACAGCAATAGCAAAAATCTCTTTAAAGTGGTATGATGTGCATTTTTCACTGTTGAATTGAGCTGAAAAAAATTTCAGGTCAAAAGATTTAGTTGAAATGTGGTTATTGAACAATTATCTGCAACTCATCTTGCTACTAGTTGTTTATAAAAATATATATTTTTTCGATATTTTACGTGACTGGTGAGTCCTCTAAGCCGAAATGATCCGTAAAACAAAATTGTGTCTTTGTGTCGTATGAACAAATCTGCACTAAAACTAAATTTAGGTTCACATCGTACATGCTTGATCAGTTGTCAAACGAAAGTACGGTTGAAATTTAAATGCATTATTTTTCTTTTTCCGGGATATTGTTTTAGTATGTTGATGCTGCATTAACAAATATGAGTGTATATAAAGTGAAAACACCAAAAAATCAACAACGGTTGCGATAGACATCTATAAACTGTTTGATGCACATAATATCACTTTAAATCTATGTTAAAGTGATATTATGAACATCTAACAGTATAAAGTAAGATAAAGTATGAAAGTTAAATGGGACATACTTGTTTTCTTATGCGCGTTATTTATGTAGCTATTAATGTAGACGTAAACTCATCCAAAAAATAACAACACAGCGACGTTCGACCAAACCGATTGCCAATATTCCGTTGATTAATCAAATTTTCGTTTTATATAGGAAAAATTAGTTGCACTGTATTCTCTAGAACAACGACAGCAACCAAATCGAAGATAGCTATTCAAACCTTTATTGTGTAAATATACAATCATTCTGTTATAATCAATGTCATGTGAAAGTGAGTGTTTAAGACAAAAGTACTAACATTACGAGAAAATTATTACAGTTAATATTATATTCAGTGTAGAATGTAAGGCTTTTAGTTGTTTTAGCTATTTAGCAAACTGAACAGACTAATCTATGACGACACATTACCACGGTGCCTATACCACGTGACCATTTAGAAATCTGTGTTTGGAGAATAAAGCGCGACCCAGTTAACCTTTTTAAAGATTTCTTTTTTTATAAATATTTCACCATTTTTAATGGGATAAAGAGGAGAGCCCGCTCATTCGTAAGAGTTTTCTATACGTATCATGATCTTTTTAAACAAATAAGTATTGCTTTCAGTAAAGTGCAATCGCGCGTTTGAACGGTTAGAAAAATGTCGGATCAGTGTGGGGACTTCATATTACAAACGCGCGGTTGCACTTTACTGAAAAAAAACTTATTTGTTTAAAAAGATCATGATACCTTTAGAATACTCTCACGAATGAGCGGGCTCTCCACTTATCCCATTAAAATGGTGAAATGTTTAAAAAGACATCATCAAAATTGTTTGATAAGTTCATTTCTATTTGCTTAATTAATTAACTTTAGCATACATGTATTAGAAAGGACTGTTGAATAGAAAGTCAATTAGTCTACATTGAACTCACGCGAGCACTTGAGGGCAAACTGGGCCCTCTTATTTCGAGATATAAATGAGAACAAATAACTTTGTTTGCACTATTCTTAACTGCAGATGGCAAAACGGAAGAAGGGGCTTTTGAGAGATTGTAATGCCCCCCCCCCCTTCGAACCATAGTCCGATGTGTAGCTAAAATCATTGGCGACTTGCGAAAGGTAAAAATAATGCAATTTCTGTTTGCGGAAAAGTGAACATAATGCAATTTGGTAAGCATACATGTGAAAATAATGAATTTTGGTATCCGGAAAATTAAACATTATGTAATTTCGGCTTGCGAAATGTAGACAAGTTCACAATTAGATTGACGTGAACGACAATATATATTAAATATATGATTTATTTTCGCAATATTCCGTGGAGATCAAATTTAAAAAAGGACAATACTTCAATAAAATATCAGGAACATAATGTGACATGTATAAATAAATAAATAAATAAATAAATAAAAAAAGATATATGTTTTGAGAGTGTAAACAACTAATTGTAAAATGGAATAAGTTGAAAGAACAGTTGTATAGAGTTATCAAAAAATCAATAACTTCTTTTTAACTGGGTGTCAATTTATATGACACATTCAAAACATTAATCCAATATACATAAATTAGTATCACAGTTTTACCCATGTATTATGCAACAAGGCCTGTTTCATACATATGTATCAATCTGTAGCCTACAAATGCGTTAATACCATCATATTTTCATTAAAAATATAAAAACGGTTTTTATGTTTACACACATATTTTGTAACAACTTTCTATGACGGCACCTTATAACAGAATCACTCAAGACTTAATATCGACATGACATTTTCAAGGAATAAATCAAAATCCTGTAGAGTTGTAAAATACTCTGGGAATAAGTCGGACAGTTCTTTGATTTTCTTATTTTTCCCGCCCTTGACGCCTTTGACTCCGCTTATTTTAAGAACCGAATTGACATCGTTCACTAAAGGATTCGTTAAGGTCTGCAATTCCATTATCTTGTCAGATGCGGGCAAGTTCTTCATACTGTCTTCGATTGTTAAGAACACCTTTTGGAATTTCTTGAGGTAATCAACGATCTTTTTAACGTATTCTTTTCCGCTGCTTCCCTATGGAAATATAAAACAAGATATATTTTTATTTCATTTGAAATTCAAAATTTTGTGTAAGGATATGGTTCGGAAAACCAGATAGTTTCAAAGAATTAAGGGTTAATCTAAGAGTTGTAATAAGCAACACGATGGCTCAAATATATATACTGTAAAATGATATATATTCGCCCGCGATTTTTTAAAGTATCTTTTCGTTGACAGGTTTATTCGTGCATTATTGATTTTATGAAAAGGAAGAATTTGCGTCAGTCATTTTTTATTTGTTTGTATACAATTGGATGATCGGCCAGCCCACACTATCAACTAAAATTAATGTCAAAATAATGAACAGCTATCAAACGCACTATTCTTTTTAAAATGAAATACAAAATAATTACCTAGGTCTGATTTATAGTTACAAATAAAATCGACTATGCATTTTTGGTCACTAAAATGATATAGAACGTCAATGTTTAAAGCAGTACTAATGATAATCAAGAATCTAGATACGCACCTTTGGTCCTTTGCTAAGTTTTCCCGGTTTGTATGGTAAGATGGGTGTATTGCATTGTTCATCTATCATACAGCTCTGAAAATCAAATAAATATACAGTGTTTGTTGTCTTGCTATGACAATTGCTTGTTACGAAAATAAATAATTGTTTACGAGAAAATTATTAATTGTTTACGATACTTATTCAACTTCAATTAGGATGTTCACAGACAAAAATGTTAAACAATTATGCGCCGAATTCTTTTTCTAAATGAAACCGAAAAGTAAACATCACGAAGTGCGGTAGACTCTATCGAATGTTTGTATTATAATAAAAAAACACATTATACGCCCTTTATTTAGACAGGTATTTGGAATAAGCATTTTTTGATACATTTGATAAGCATCGAAACATCGACACAATTTGACTTAAAAAATAGCACTTAAGTTCAACTTAAGTAATGCTTTCTCAAAGGGTCTTTGCTACTAGTGGTTCAAGGTCAGTGGCTTTCAAGAGTTGTTTCTGTAGAAAAACGAAAGCACATAATCCAAAAGTACTAACAATGTTGTTTTGTAAATGCTTCGATTCCTCGCTTAGCCTCGTTAAATGCTTGCTCCATGGTTCCATCACGATAACTTCATTCGTCTTCCGGTCTTTCTTCGGCACCGGAACAGCCCAGCATAGCTGGATGAGGGCTATAATCACTGAAGTAAAATTATTATAGTAACTTGTTGTTAAAAATAAATAAAAAAATACATAAATAAATACTATAATAAATAAATGAAGAAATTAACACATTCATAAATACAAGGTGTCACAGCATTCTAGTTAAAATGGTGTATTTACCACTTAAAATGTAGATTTTCATGTCCATATTTGCAGATCTAAATTGATAATGAAATGAGAGATTGGAATATATATAAATATATCTTTAAACTATATTATGACGATGTTATTACACGTTCGTCGCCGAAAGAATGATATTGTATCTTAAAAATCGCATTTATATATCTAATAAACCTCATCAAACTTGTAAGTTTCTTAAGGATTGTTAATTTTCGGTATATATCCCCTTCCACAACAGTCATTCTGTTGTAACTTGATAGATGCCCTGCTCTTCGTATGTCAACTACATCTATACGTGAGTATTAAAGGTATAGAGTATATTTTCTGAAAAGTGTTAAACGGATGCTTCTCATGTTTTCTCAAGTCTCACAAAATCAAACGAAACCCCCTTGTAAATCGGTGATTATAAAGATTAGTGTATTCATTGCGTACTGCAGATTGAAAAAACGGCAAATTTTGTCATAATGTTAAATACATTAAAGCTATTGTTGTCCCATGTCGAAGGCGAAAGGATATAGGTTTGGAATTGTCCATCTTTCTTTCCGTCCGTTCGTAGGTCCGTCCGTCAGTCTTTCCGTCACTCCGTTCTTCAGTCCGTCCGTATGTGAAAGCTTTTTAGAACCATTACTCATAAACTTAATACGTTTTCAACATGAAACTTCATTGGTGAACATATATCAATGAGGAAAGGTGCAACGCATCAGAACCATAACCCAACCCAACAGGAATTATGTTTTCTTTTGTATGATGTAACTTTACAGGGCTATAGTGTGCAGAATTTTTGCATGAAACTTCAAAGGTTGTATTAATATAAATTAGAGAATAATAATAATAATAATAATAATAATAATTAAAAATAATGATAATATAATAATAATAATAATAATAATAATAATAATAATTATTATTATTATTTATATTATTATTATTATTATTATTATTGCTTTTTTTATTATTTTTATAAACATTATGTTTATTTTGTTTATTAATCTTATTTTTATTTAAATAATACTTATTCTTTCTGGCTGAAGCGGGTAATTGTAGAGGTCACTGCAGTATTATTTTGACATGCTATTTTATTGGAATATTTGTTATGTTCATATGGCTATAATCTTTGCTCTTTCTGTTGTATTTTTACGAAAAAATCGTTATTTCACTACGTAAGTACATAAGTATATATAGTTTAGTTTAAAAACACAAGAGTTTTAATTTTATTCTCAAAATTGAGTCATTTGCATTATTTTTAACAATACAGGAGTCAACTTATAAATATCAAACTAGCAAACTCCTCTTAGGAATTCTTAAATGAAAAATACTTTTAATTTGACGTTTAAAGTTCTTTGTCTTTGGTATGTCCATCCTTAAAATCATGAATGTCTGATTCAACAGGGGATATCTTCCAATTTTCGATAGAGTCCAAGTACTTAAAGTCACAGAATATAAAAAATAAAATAAAATACAATTGTGGCTATTCAAGTCAGTGCAAGTTTTAGTAAACAGTTGACTTTTTTTATTCTTTCGCATTCCAGGGGTAAATGCATGGATATAAATAGCAGTCGACATAAATCTGAAAAAATCCTTGTTCCGAATGAGATGTCTCACAGACATTTTACTTCACACCATGGTATTTTTAAGGAAAGAATGGCTCCCAAGTAGCAGCTTTTCTTAGTAGATATCAGATATTTTGTGTCACTGCACCATACGCGTCGCTGTCTGATATAATGACCATCACTAGTGATTATACGGTTTTATATCATCATCAACTTATCTATTTGTTATTGTGTTCATTTTTTAAACTTTTTATAGGCATTTGAACATTATAATAAAGTGGCGATATTAAACAAATATTCTACAGACGAAAAATAACACTAATATTATATATAATCAACGTTTACATGTGTCAACAATATCACATTATGTTGACAGCTATACATAGAAGTCCGCGACAGTGGTATTCCCTGGACAAGTATGCAGAGACATAAATTATGGTTATGTGACACATGTTTCAATTCGTTCACTCGTTAAAAGTTCCCAAAGGTTTAAATGTCATTATGATACACAAATATGTACTTCGTTCAGTAATTGAATCACTATGCAAATAGCAGTCTTATCTTTCACATTCTTTACATTTTCGTCGCATTTTATGCGAAATGTTTAATCGCATCCAATTTAATATGCGTTATACAATCACACTTTACTGCAGATTAAGAAATGGTGGATGTTTTATAATAATACATAAATGTTAGTCGGCCATTGAAGCTATTGTTATAAACCGCCGAAGGCGGAGCCCCGGAGGGATATAGTTTTGGCGCTGTACGTCTTTCCGTCCGTCCGTCACTCTGTTCATCAGTCCGTACCTGGCCGTCTGTCACAAACTTAACAAGGCTATATCTCACAAACTCTACACGAGTAAAAGATAAAACATCCTGGGTGAAAATATATCAATCAGCAAAAGTGTCATGCACAGGAATGCACCCATCACTCTCTTAAATGAGGATTGTTGCTCTATGTGTTGTTTTGTATGATGTATCTTATCAAGGGCTATGTCAAATTTACATTACAAGATTCTAACATGGATCTTCATGGATGTATATACAATTTATAAATCAATGATGTGAATTGAAATTCATTAACTTATAAGAATAAATTATCGTTTGTTTGTAATTCCAATTTTACAATGTTTGATCCATGCTAACACAGCTTGCAGCAGCTCCCATAGGAAATCATGTCGAGAACCGAAGTATATTCTAATAACAAGAGAATCATTCTTTTTTTTTAACAATGTTTAAATTGATTCGAGGTAAAATGTTTAAAAAATAAGTTCTTTTTATTATATTTCCTGACATTTGTCTACAATTTAAAAATCTTGGAGACCATGTGTAGGAGGCACGAGTCATTCACATTGGCTTAAGGTCAATGGCACACTAAAAGGTCAATAGTTTAGCAAGTCATTGTTTGTAGGTGACGTATTCTCTATTCCAATTGAAGCCCTTTCGTGAAAAGTTACTGTTATTCAATCAGAGTTCAGTAGTCATGAGTCAGTCACGACGGCTAAGTATCAAATGTCAACAAAGGCAAAAACAAATCGGCGGGGGATTAAGCTGTCTGTTAGATTTTTTATAATAATTTAATCAAATAGTATAATAATAATAATAATTATAATAATAATAATATTAACCCGACGTGAACGTGACGTTACGCGTCAATACTATGAAGTTACTGTATTACATGCATTATACGATGTTTATATATAATTATATAAATATTATATATATATATATATATATATATATATATATATATATATATATATATATATATATATATAATGTTTATATATTGAATATAAATATTATTATGTATTATAAGTTGTACAACAACGTTGCCGAATTTTATATTTCAGCCGAAAGGTTTCATAGTTTTATTTAATATAATATAATAGAATATTAAATATAAAATATAATACATATATATATATTATATATAAAATATATTATATATAAAATATAATATTAAATATAATATAATAGTTGTATTTAATAAATAAACATTATATATTTATTATATGTAATATTTATATAATAATATATAAACAGCGTATTATGTATATAATACAGTAACTTCATGGTATTGGCGCGTAACGTCACGTTTACCTCGGGTGAGTTCGCGTTACGTCATGTCATTGCATTTACATCCATTATTGTCAATCGCACATTCTCGGCCCTTTCCGTCAAACATCGGATAAGTACCTCGAAGGAGATAGTATGAATACACATTTCGGAAGCGGTATTGCGGTCTACCTACGCGGGCCTACGCGAATCAAAATTATATAGTAAAAACAAACATGGCCGGTTTTGCGAGTTGTTTACATTTTGCAAAGATGAAAATGGGGATTTTCTATGCTCTGAAGCCAGAGCAAGTACAAACTCTACAGGAATTATGGACGCCGTCGTTGTTATTGTTTTTGTTGTTGTAACATTCTTAGAATGGTATCACGTGGGCGGACTACTTTCAACCCGTATTTCTCCCGAGTCCGATTATGATAATCTGCGAGGGGTACCGAATGCCATTATTGTCAACAGAAAGAAACGCTATATAACATTTTCTGGATATTCGTTTACTGACGAAGGCCTGTGGCTGAAATATTTTACATAAAAGAGTAACTGTATGAAGTTTTAAATCGATATTAGTTTGTTATCTGAATACGTTACTTAATTAAATTGAATGCAAGATTATTGCAAACAATAACTGAACTCAGCCTGGAATGCAAAACAAACAGGTCAAGGGTCGGAAGGAAAAACATTGAACAAAGGGTCGGTTGGATTATTGACCAACCAACCATACAACTTGTTTTCGCCTGATATATATATATGTTCATTTATGCTATAAAATGTGGCAAAATGTTGCGATACGACGGAATGGCAGCTGATTTTTTTCTTGAATTATTAATTGCAGCTATGTCATCAAAGTTCGTCGCTCGCTAGAAATTTATTTACAAACAGTTTCGCTTATTTGTAATGACGAATAGCTGAGTGTTTATTATAAAGCATATTGTTTGTTCTATGTATGTATGAATAATTGACTGTGTGATTTCTATGATGATACTGTTTCTGGAGTGGCATTATTTTGATATTAACTATACCTATATAATTGTACTAATTGTGTAATATGACAAATCTTTATTTGACGGAATCCATTTAACATTATTCTTAGCAATGCGTTGTAATTTAAACATTTAAATATTAGTTATATTATTCACATTTTAAATGAAACTCTTAAAGTTAATTTGTGAATTAATGAATAGACTACATGCTTACAGTACGTGTTTGAAGGAAGTAGAATTCGCAGTATTCAAACGGAAAATAACTGCTTTTATTAGAATTTTTGACACCTTTTTAAGTATTTTCATAATACACATTTATGTTTTGGTCTTATGCATGTCTAATGAAGTTTACAAATGTTGTTAGTTTTGCTCCAATACATCAAGTTTTTCCTAAAATACTCAAGAAACAATATTGAACTATAATCAAGCGAAGGGAATAACAAAAATAAAATAACAAACATATATATGAATAACTCACATTTAACATCCATTATTGCCTTTAAAAGAAGCCTTCGTTTTTTGATCACACAAATTTATTTAATTATTTTTTTATTTTTTCCTATGATGCTCACACTGCAATCTTTGGGTTTCGGGTACCGAGATTTGACAGAACCCTGGGTATTTAAAGAGCTTCTATGGGGATTGCCCTCATAATAGACCCACAACAGCACGGATTCGTACCCACTCATGTGTCTTTCTTTGGATGCTTAACTTGCATTCGGTGGGTGTTTGGTACCGCCGGCATAATAGACCCACACCAGGATCTGTTCGTATCCTACTCATGTAATAGTTTCACGAACTAAATTTATGCACGACAAGGAATTTGAAATAGTTACTATCCGAAACGAAACGGGTAGTTTCCACAAAAAGCGGGGGAAACTGAATGTGGTTACCTTAGGCACTTGATATATTATTGTTAAAAAGGTCAAATCATTAACCTCATTAATGTATAATGCTCCGTAAAATGTCATGCTAATCATTCATTCATAAATAAGGAGTATTACATAAAGAATTTGATCGATTCATCTTATATTCACATTAATATTTCATATTAAAACCAGTGAACTGAGCGTGGGGAAACTACATACAGAAGGAGTACACTTTTCAATATGACTCAAAATATTGTTATTTGTAAAATGCGATCAGTGATAAAAGGTAACCCGTTAGTGAAATTTAAGCCAAGATGTGAGTTGAAAATAGTACACCCATACTATATATACGGTAAACATACTACAAACAAGTGATTTAAAACGATCCTGATTATAAGTATGATACTTATCACTATACTCTATTTGATTCATTGTCCTCCACAAATATTGTGTTTAGAAACAACGCGGAAATTAAGTATTTAATCGTTATTATATTCTTTCAGTACTGCAATGTTATAGAACACATAATTGACATAAATAGAGTTTTCGAACTTCAACTTGTAAGAAATTGTCAACATCGCGAGATAGTGTGTCGCATGCAAGAACAACGTCTTAAAGAGCAAGTTCGAGGTCAATATTGAAAGTCAAATGACATCGTTCTTGGAAAGCAGGGCTAAATGCATATGTTTAAAGTCCGCACAGGAGTATCAGGGACAACATTTTTAGCATAAACTGGATTTTCGCAAAGGAAAGACTTCCTTTAAACGAAAAATAGCAGAAAAGAAGGAAATGTTGTCCCTGATTAGCCTACGTTGATTTCATAAGCCAATCTTGGAAGATTACTTAACTACATTTAGCCCAGTTTTTACCGAAATAGTTGTCCAAATAGTTATTGTAAGGAAATTTAAACTACGAATAAGCACCATGTATCTATTTCCAATGCCAAGTAAACAATGGTAGGTCAAAAGCGCTTACTGTATGCTGAAACATGCTTATCGCGGGACGACAAGAAGGCTAACGATATAACTAATAGTCTTTTAACACTTTACATCGAATATTGATCTGTGTGTAGGATCCTCATCACAATAGTGGTTCTTTCTTATTAATTAAAAATGCATTATCACTTAAAACTGATCATAACCGTATGAATGAATACTTCCGCAATAAATACTTGCAGTAATATTTTAAATACACTATGTGGGTGTCGGTTGTCATTGTAATGTTTTATGGAATAAAAATGATGTTTCGTATTGTAAAAGAAACTTAAATTACAAAAACGGAGCGGTCACAATTGAGTAAGCCTATCGTCGCACTTGTGTGTCTTTAGGATAATTTACGTCTTAATTAATATCTACACAAATAACGCGCCTAAAACCAATTACGTTTAGGACCCACTCTCCTTTCTTGCTTTCCCAAAGTGCGAGTGTTCATTGTTTGGAACATTTTTATTTGATGATCGTTCTAAACAAAAACGAAATGAATCTTTGAATTTCTTGTTTTAAAACATTACTTTTGCTTGGAAAGATATTTTTGGAGGCGCTCTCAAGTGTAGTTTAATCATTTTGATAATAATAACGTTCAAATAAAACTACATGTACATTGTTTAATTTTCATATTTAATCGGTCAGTTTTTGGAGCAGTACTGTTAAAACAAAATGATAAATCAACTGCTAATATTTTATAGCCCAAGATTTTATTTGCAAATTGTACAGGCAAACAGCTATTCATATCAGGTTTGTATGTATTATCATGTTAATTATAATAATAATTCATTGTTGTTACTGCACGTGTATTATTTGACTCTTGCAAAGTTTACTCTTGAGTTCAAAACCACTCAAGGAATCTGAAAAGTTCTCAAAATAGAGTGATTTGCATCACTTTCAACAAAACACGTGTAAAACGAAATTTATCAGAATAGAAAATTGGTATCTGGAATTCATTAAATGTACTAATTTTTTTTATTTGACGCACAAGTTCACAAGTTCATCATTCATTTTGTATGTCAATCCCATAAATAATGTACGTTTAATGCGACAGGGGGATATCTTCCAATTTTCAATAATTTTCGCATTAGTAAAGGTCACAGAAAATGTAAAATAAATAACACGCAATCGTGACTTTGCAAATCAGAGTCTGTTTTCACAGGTGAATGTACATTTATAAAAAGAAGTCGCCAAAAAAACTCTGAAATAGTCAGTCTAACGAAAGGATTATCCCTCCGTCATACATACAACTGTAATTGCATGTGATTCTCAAGGAAAGAATGTATTCCAAGAAGCAGCTATATTTAGAAGATATCTGAGAGTTTGAGTAACTGAACCAAACGTGCCGCTGCCTCAAAAAATACCGTTCACTGCTATGTTTAAAAAGTCATGAAGTTACTATTTGTGTTGATGTTTATACGTTTCAGAGGCAATTAAACATTATCATTTAGAAGCAATATGTAAACAAAAACCTGTACCAGCGACAAATATAACAATTATATTATCGAACGTAAAAACAAAATGGAATGATGTTTCATTCGCTTGTGAGCTATAAATATAACAACGCGATATTGGTTTTCCAATTAATTCAATATTGTTCAATAAGTTTAAAACAGTGTTTCAACAATCTTGTTAAAATAAATACAGTCATCAAGTTTTATATGGACCTATTTGCACTGTTGTTTTCACGTGCATCGGCAATTGAGCATTGTCATAAAAAGCCGATATTGAAAAAAACAATCTGTACATGCGACAAAAAAGCAACAAATATATTATCGAACGTGATAACAAAATTAGATAATGCCCCATTTGGTTTTGAGCTATAAATATAAAAACGAAATGTTGGTTTTCCAAAATAATTTTTAATTCTTGATTTTTTTAAGTTACTGGGTCTCAATAATCAGTGATAATAACCAGAGGGGGTAATCACGTGATTATCAAGATTGCGACGTCAATGCCGAGGCTGGTATTTTCCGCCTTTTTATACTCTCTTTAACTTGTATTTATTTTTTTAATTCCGCTCACTTTCCAGCTGTTTCAGCAAGACAGTTCCTGGCGTTTATTTCATAGTAATAATCGCTCTGTATCTCGACTTAACTCGCTGCGAAATTTCTTAGCGGGCTGACCTAATAAGGGCCCCACTAAGAACATTTGCGGAGAGTAAAGGCGAGATATAAAGCGAATTTAAATACGAAATAAACGCATTTCATCTTTTTACTCATATGGGTGGAAAGTGAGCGTCATTTAAAAGAAACAGAAAATGTGTTCATGTAAGTGTAAGATCGTTTGTTATTTCACGAGTGATCATAGACAATATATTTTCAAGAGTGGCGCAGCCACGAGTGAAAATATTATTTTTTCTTTGATCACGAGTGAAATAACAAACGATCTTACACTTACATGAACACATTTTCTGTTTCTTTTATGCCCCTGTTTCAAGAAAATAATTAACAGCTGTTTTCCTTTCGCTGAAAAGTTACCCTTTCTCCCATGGCGTGCCCCGATACATTTCAATAAACAAAATGATTTCATTAGCTTTTGCGTTATCCTCCGCCGAAAGCAAAGGTCCAATATTTGATGGTGTACGAATAAACAAAGCTGAAAGGTTTTCAACATTGTAATGCCCTTGCTAAAATAAGCAAACAAAGTTAAGCATAAATACTGCTATTGTAACAACATTTACTGAATAGTCCGTGATGTCGTAGGAATACAAAAATTATGACATATTTTCATTTATACATAACTGTCAACTGAGTAGTTTAGTCTTTAACACTGTGGATTGACAACAAACAGGATTATTGTAACTAGTGTTAAGCATTGGAAACCTGAACCGCTCAATTCCGTGACGAATTTTCAAACTCGACGTGTTTGCCATTTCGGATTATAGGGACAAATGTAAACAGATTCGCTCTTTGCCCGACAGCGCGGAGACCGTACCAGCTAGGCATAAACAAGGGAGATAACTTTGCAAGTACTTGTTAAGTGGGTCGAAAAAAAGAAAGTGAATCTTGATATGATAATCAACAACTAGAAAAAGTAGTTCCGAAAATTTGTTATTTTCACTGCTGTTATTTTACTGCAAAAAATGTCATATTTTATTATTAGGTTTAAAATGAATTTATGATAATTTTTGTTTATTTTGGTCAGAAAACATTTTACGTAGCTCATTTAAGCTCAAACGACCGATTAAAATGTCGCCTGCATTCCAGGCTAGTTTATATGAAAAAACCTTCACCAGTTGCAACTCCCAGCGACCAGGAGGGTTAGTAACTGTAGTTGACCATTTCGACTACTTGAAATATATAGTGTGTGATTTTGTTTCTTTTATCAATCAGTTTCACATACTCATGTCATGAGTCCCATTGTAGATGAGTTATATAACACAATTATACAAGGCGCATACAAAACGTGTAGCTGCTTTTCATATGATGTTAACATCCTTTAAATTAAACGAACAGAACCTTATACACCTATTGCAATGTTGCTCCTACTGACCCCTCGTGGATATACCGGTTGAGGTTCAAAATCTATTGTCGGCAACATTGGGATGAAAGAGTGATGAAAGGTAGCTGGTAACAAGATGCTTTACTCTCCTTCTGTCTGTTACCTATCAAGCTCTTTTTGCTTGACTCTTTCACTATTACTCCTATTTCACTCATAAATCGTCGCATGATAGTCAATCTTAACTGCACATAGTAACGATGTAGATGTAGATAAAGAATGTAAACACTATAATGTCGGATGCAAAGTACGGATTTAGGAAAGGTTAATTAACCGAAGATGCTAAATATATATATATATATATATATATATATATATATATATATATATATATATATATATATATATTGGTGGCGATTGTA
The DNA here is from genome assembly GCF_020536995.1 of Dreissena polymorpha. Taxonomy (NCBI): domain Eukaryota; kingdom Metazoa; phylum Mollusca; class Bivalvia; order Myida; family Dreissenidae; genus Dreissena; species Dreissena polymorpha. The sequence goes on along the minus strand of NC_068368.1, from coordinate 13,568,208 downwards.
CAGAATTATTCAAATAAAATAAACATTTGTTTGTTATATAAGTCGAGATATTTAAATGTTTTGATAGTATATGCGTGTAAAAACATGTTCTTTTATTTAGATTATTTAAGATAAGCGGTTTAACTGAGACAAAGGGAGGTGATGTTAACGATTTCGTTCATCTTTTTTGTTGAATACCTTGACATTAACCTACTTAACCCTAGTTAGATTATAGATGATATTGTGTTGATTTTACTATTTTTCTGTTGACAAAGCTATTTTGGGAAAGTCACCTACTGAAGTTCAGTCACATGTAGATAACGTTTATTGTGGTAGAAGTGTTTACACTGTCAAAACGAAAATTATGGAAATTAACGTGTGTGTTTATGTTGCAATTGCTTTACCATTTTATACGTATTCGCAGCTTTTACTTAAACTTAAAAAATCTAATTTAGCTTCATATTTTATAAAAACCCATCTGTTTATAAATTTTATCGAAGAGGATATTTAAAAGGGGCCTTACTTTCGTTTCAACAATATGTTCAACTGGTAACATTGCCTTTTCTTTATCAAACATTTCATGGTTAAGTTAATTGCTGGAAGTTTACGAGTCGGATTTTATACTTGAGTGTTAGTGTAGGCACTGAAGAAAGATAAATCTTGTGTTAAATGTGATTTGCCATAAAGGAGTAACGTACAGTGAACCGTAAACCGCAATTCGATGAATGCACATATATTTTCGAACGCAGTTATAACTTTAATTAAACGGTGGATAGTGTTTATATTTCATAAACATATTTATTCATAATCAGCAATAAAACCAGTTTGTAAAAATTGATAAGTGACATTTAAAGTTCATATTATGCCGCAACTCAACATAAAACATCAAATTATAAATAGTGGCGAAGTTTTAACTATTAACCCATATATCCAGACTTGTTCAAGGTCGTCACAAATATTGTCGAAAGAGATGTTTTAACATTTGAGTCTCGTTCTTTAAAAACTGGGCTTTATGAATGTGGCTTATGTGTCGTCTCGTATAAGGCTGTGTAGTCCGAAACTTTCCGCCCAAACTGGATGTTCGCTTAGAAGTGAGCTATCATTCCCTAAAAGGCGGACAATGTTGTCCCGTATTAGCTTTGTCAAAGAAACAATTGGTGCTTATCAACCATGAACCACGCCTATATAGGAATTGAAAATGGTTACTTTGCGAACAATCATTAGTGCAGAGAAGGTATTACTAACTCTTTTATGTTGAGAGTCTCTAGGTAGCAGCTTTTTTCGAAAAGCAACTGTTTTCTAGCGAAATAAGGATATTACAATTTTCATCGTTTGTGAATGTGGTTGTGACTTTTCGTTTGAATATATATTAGTACAATATATACAGTTGATGGCGTATAAATGGACCCCGCCTGTATCTCTATTACTACCAGAGCCACTGCGTACGTCCATAAATGTACGTCTTCGTACCTAGGGTTATATGTTATCAAGGTATCGCGCAGATTACCACTCCTTAGATGGTTTGTCAGTTGGTAGTATTGAAGGATTATTACCCCAGCCACTTGTTTGAACATAGTGTTATTTAAGAAAATGCAAATGCTTTTTACCACGTATAATGGATTATTGTATTACTATTGAAAAATACAAATTTGTACCTTATTAATTGACATTAATTGATAAATTCTGATAAACGTTCGAATTTACTCTTGTGTTTCATTCATTCAGTAAATTTGCAATTCTGTATTACCTTCATTGAAAGCTAATTGTAATTTACGGCTGTTCAATACCAATGAGACCTCAATCACCGACACACGTATTTTACATTCACGTGTAAAGAAGGACGGTTAAATATAGATTTAGCAGATTGATTGTAAAAAATCTGTTTAACAGTGGATAACGGCTAATGAATCGGGAAATATGTAAACAACACAGTCTAGATGCAACAAGTCTGATCACATATTGATCAAACTTTATCAGAATGTCTATGTTTATAACATCTAGGACGATATCAAATCTAGTTCATGTGCATCCAAAAACTACCTCCCTGGTCAAAGCTTAAATACGCCTTGCAACCACTAAAATACCCCATGCATGCTCTGTATTGATTAAACACTAAACAATGATTTATCTTGGTAATGTCAATACATGTCTGAATCTGATTCAAATGTTGCCAACAGCTGTATAGACAAGTTTTCGAGAATCAGTGTACCTTGAACTCGAGCACTTCAGGGCCATCATGGTCGTCTTGTTTCGAGATATTAGTGAAACTAGTTTACTTTCTTCGCACTATTCTTTAATAACCGCTGAAAAGAGTAAGATACTTTTTGGTGGATTTTAATTCCTCTTTGCAAACCGTAGTCCTATGTGTTCTCGATAAAGGTAAAATCATGCAATTTTGGTTTTCAAAAGGTAAAACTAATGCAATTTTGGTGAAAATAATACAATGTCGGTGTGCGGAATTGTGAAAATTATGCAATTTTGGTGTGCGGTTAGTAAAAATAATGCCATTTTTGTTTGTGGAAAGGTGCAAATTATGCAAAATAAATCGATTTCAATATAATATTTATTTTTGCAATCATCCGTAGAGATCGAATGTAAACAAACAGAAACATTGAGTAAAAGATAAGGAATACAATATGATAATTATGTTTAAATAAATAAAAAATAAATAAATCTAAAAAATACATTAATTAATTAATCAATTAATTAATTAATTAATTAATTAATTAAGAAGACTTGACAGTGCAAACATATTATTGTAAAATGAACAAGTAAAAATATAATGTTGTACAGAATTATGAAAAAAAGAAAAATAGAAAACGGATGTACAACCAATATTGATTCAATGTACATTTATTATTATCACAGAAACCCATGTGCATGCAACAAAAACAGTTTAAAAACATGTATAACGTTTAAATGCATTATTATCACAGAATTCCCAATATACAATATCAAAATTGTTAACAATTTTACATAAATACTTAATAACATGTTTGTATGATGGCATCTTAAAACACAGAATCATTCAAGACTTAATATCGACATTACATTTGCAAGGAATGAATCAAAATCCTGTAGAGTTGTACAATACTTCAAGTGCAGATCCGATAGTCCTTTTATTTTCTTATTTTTTCCGCCCTTTACGCTTTTGACTCCGTGAACCGTCAGAACCGAATTGACGTCGTTCACTATAGTATTCGTTATGGGCTGCAATAACGTGATCTTGTCGGTTGCGGGTAAGTTGTTCATACTGTCCTCGATTGTTAAGAACGTCGTTTGGAATTTCTTTAGGTATTCCACGATCTTTTTAACGTATTCTTTACCATTGCTTCCCTACAGAAAAAAGTTTGATTTTATGTGAAAAAATTACTTGCTGTGAAATATTTTCGGGTCGCAAAACCGAATAGGTTAGTCAAATTAAGTGCCAATTTGAAAGTTGTATAAAGCATCATGATGGCTTAAATATAGTTAAATAAAGAGTTCATGTCAATAAACTACTCGATTAAATTAAAACACAACATCCTGAAACAGATCTGATCTACGCTTACACTTGGAATAGTAAACACATAGGTCAAAACGTTACATATAAATAAATTTTCCTTCAATGTAAAATGCATTTATTTATTATAACCACGAATCTAGATACCCACCTTTGGTCCTTTGCTAAGTTTTCCCGGTTTGTATGGTAAGATGGGTGTATTGCGTTGTTCATCTATCATACAGTTCTGAAAATCAGATAAATATACAGTGTTTGTTGCCTTGCCATGACAATTGCTTGTTACAAAAATCATTGAATATTTAACGATACTTTTCCAACTTCAATTAGGATGTTCACTGACAAAAATGTTTAACAACTCTGCGCCGAATTCTTTTCTTAAATGAAACAGAAAAAGTAAACATCACCAAGTGCAATAGAACTTATCGAATGTTTGTATTATAATAAAAAACATTATTTGCCCTTTATTTAGACAGGTATTTGGAAAAAGCATCTGATACGTTTGATAAGCATTTGATACATCAACACAATTTGATACATCAAGTTCAACTTAAGTAATGCTTTCTCAAAGGGTCTTTGCTACTAGTAGTCCAAGGTCGGTGGCTTTCAAGAGATGTATCTGTAGAAAAACGAAAGCACATAATCCAAAATACTAACAATGTTGCTCTGTAAATGCTTCGAGTCCTCGCTTAGCCTCATTAAATGCTTGCTCCACGGTTCAATCACCCTAACATCATCTTCAATTTGATTCTTCTTACGGTCTTTCTTCGGCACCGGGACAGCCCAGCATAGGCCCTGGGTAAGGGCTATAATTACTGAAGTGAAATATAAATGGTCAACACTTATATCACTGGCACTACGTTTGTGTGTCATACTTGTGATTGTTACTATTTGTTTACACTATATAACTATTGATGCAACTGGAACTATACGAAACGTGCCTTAAAACAACGACAATAATAACAATAACAAGTACAACATGTAATCATAATACTACTGCTTCTGCAACTGCGTTACTGATACTGCTGCTGTTGTAACTATTACTACTACTAACTATTACTATTTCTACTACTTCTTTAACTAGTACTTAATTGCAAGAACGATATAACATATATTGGATTTATTAATTATTATTCCTGACATAATACATCCTTAGTCTAAAAGTAAGTATTATAAATACACACATAAATCAATGTATCTATTATTGCATACATGAGTTAGTTTTTATATTGATATATTTATTATTTGTCTTAAAATAAAGCGCCGTTTTAGTTTTTAGATTTATAAATCAATTAGTTTTATAAATACATATATGAATAAATATATCAATAAATACATGCATAAATACATAAATAGCAATGATGTACATAAATAACAATGATGTATTTACCAGTTAAAATGCAGGTGTTCATGTCGCTATTTGCTGTATTTACTTTAGATTAAAATTAGAGAAATGTATATATATTTGTTTATCTTTAAATATATTTGGCATGTGTTATTTCTCGTTCATCGCAGACATAATGATTTGGTATATTCACAGTCGCCTTATATAAAAATTAACACGTAAAACTTGTTAAGTTTCTTAAGGAAGGTAGTTTTTAGGTATACGTCCGCTCCCACGACCGTCATACTGTTGTAACTTGAAACTTTCTCTTCGTATGTCAACTATATTTTTAAAGCTATATAGTGAAACTTGCAGATCACTTTTGTACTAAGTCCCCCAATAGCGAACGAAACCCCCCAGCTAATCGAGTACTTTCACATTTTACATTGTTTTAAATACATTAGGAAAATGATCATTTCGATAACATTGCCGGCTAACGCAAAACATGCATCGTTGAATTGCATTAATAACGTTTTTCCTACTTTAAAAATAATGATCGATAGATATTATTTTGTTATATGTTAAATTTAATTAAGTTCATGTAATGACTAATGCAAAAATTTACTCATTTCAGCCTGGAAAGAAAAGAAAGTAAGAGTCGTAGGAAATAAAAGTTGATCGGAAAAGTGGAAACACGCAGCTTTTAAGTATGTTTGTTAATTCTTAAATATGTTGCAATATTGCGAATTGTTTTAAAACCTATTTTTTTAAATTCATTCTGGCAGTTACTCGTGCTATGTAGTACGAATAATGGAGTGTTACATATTATTTAATAGGAATACTATATGTCTTTTTCCGAATCCCATTAAGGATTTTAGCAAAACTTATAATTTTAAAATAAATAAAATAATTATTATTATAACGATGTTATATGCAAATGTTTATGTTTATATGTCAAATGAATAAACATTATTTTTCCATTAAATATTGTTTGATGAAAGTGGCAATCAGTGTAGTTAAACTGTATTAAATGAATGAACACATTTTTGAAGTTATTTATTATAGGCATTTAATTTTTTATGCTTATGAATTTCTAACGAAGTTTATTTGCTCTTTAAGTTAGTTTACATGCCGTTTCTTATGCAAAAATAATAATGAATTACCAAGCGAAGTGTATAACATTAATTAAAGCGGAAATAATATATTAATTACTGACATTTGAAATCCATTGATACGTTTTAAAGAAGCCATCGTTTTAAATCACATAAATGTACTTAAAATATATGTATTTATATATTAGAACATTCAACTTGCAAAAACTGGGTGAAGGGTACCGAGTTGTGACAGAATCCTGGATATTTATAGAGATAACAAGAGGATTGCCAACATAAAAGACTCAGACCAGGATGGATTCGTACCCACTCATGAATATTTATTGGATGCTTAACTTGCAGCCAGTGGTAGTTAGGTGCCGATTACTTACACTGTCCGCATAACAGACCCCCACTTGGATATGTCCATACCCACCTCTAATGCATTAGCGTAACACGTTTATAAAATGCAAGGAATGTAAATTATTTACTTTCCGCAACTCATCCGTAAGTTTATATAACAAGCAGGGGAACTGAATTCTTAGACCATTGATACTTGATATATTATTGGGAAGACACGTCAATAATTAACATCATAAATAGCATGCACAAATGGCTAATTATTATAATTAGTAGTAGTAGTAGTAGTAGTCGGTTGGCCTCGGCATTCGTCGTTCAATGTATTTGAATGTGTGCAAATTTATTCGGCGCATTCCGCTGTAGTTCGTCCTTCGGTACTTTTGTTGTTATTAAATATATTATGTATCGAAAGAACTGTTTTAATAAATGACTTCATAAAAGGTGAAAAATTATACAGGTACATGAAATATGCAATCAAGAAATGTTTTAAACAAATAATCGGCGATGAAAGTAAAACTGATGTGATTTGTGTCGTATATAAACAATATCAGGACAAAGATGATTAATTTCGTGCCTCCTGACCGACCTTATTATCGCTCAACATAAACGAGATTATAAAGACGCCATAAACAATAATTTATTTCACATAAACTCAATCATTTGTAATTACATGGACAATGCAAAAGCATTGAATACTCCATTTTTACAGATGCTTTTATTGTTTAAGTTATTCATTGCAATTTGTTAATAACTTACCAATGCACGGACTTACTTGCTATATTGCGTCCGAAAGAAAAACGGAAGGTACACAAAACGTTAGTGTATATGTAAAATTTAATACTTACAGTGAAAATGGCTATCATTCTCCAATCCGTATTTTTGTCTGCTCTTTCGTCCATGAAGAGTTTCTGTACGATCGTATAACCCTATGAAAATAATTATGAACCAACGGCAATTTTGCATGCAGACCTTTCGTGCCCCTCTTAGCCAATCAATAAAAGAAAAGTCAGTTCCTTGTCTTCATATAACTGAAATATATATTTATAATCAATAATAACGTGAAACATTAAGAGCGTTCGATGATGATTGGATCAATTGGCGACAT